>NC_046154.1:143323556-143623556 GCF_011064425.1 Rattus rattus | reverse complement strand
AATTTTCATGACTAGCTGGGGTGCCCTCTTGCAAACCAATGCTGTCACTGTTACCTTTCCTTGCAGCTCAGTGGAATCACAGCGAGAAGGAAGACATCAGAAAATATTAGTTTAAAATCAACAGCTAACATAATTGCTGGGTGCAGAACCTAGCATCCTAAGTTTAGCAACAATTATATGTTAGAAATTTTCTGGTGGCAGATTTGCCATCTGAACTAACAACCTCCAACCTCGTCCATCGTGTCTGCCTTGCTCTAGCTGTCCAAAAAGAAGTTCCTCTCTTCTGTGTTCTCTCTTCCTGCACGGACCCTGAAGTCCTGCCTCCTCTTTGTCCAGTGATTGGCTTCTTGTTGTCTTTATTTAATCAATTAGGGGAAATTTCCACTACATGTGCCCTATTTTTAAATTGGATTATTTGAGTTGTTGTTGTTGTTCCACTTCTTAAATTCTTTATAAATTTTGGATATTAGCCCACTGTCAGATGTAAGGTTGGTGAAGATCCTTTTACAATCTGTTAGATTGCTGTTCTGTCCTATTGAGAATGTCCTTTGCCTTACAGTGACATTGCAGTTTTATGAGTTGTCTTAGAATCTGAGCCACTGGTGTTCTAGTCAGGAAATTGTCTCCTGTACCAAGGATACATTCAAGATTTTTCAGACTTTCTATTATATGATATTTAGTGTATTTTGTTTTTATGTTTAGGTCTACAGACCTTGAAAGAGCAATCCTCAACATCATATGAAAAAATAAAAAATCCAGGATAACCAAATTATCATGAACAATAAAAGTACTTCAGGAGGATCTCCATCCAGGACCTACACTACAGAGCAAAAGTGGTTTAAAAAAAAACACTGCATAGTGTTGGTACAGAAATAGACATGTTGATGATTGGAATTGAATCAAAGACCCAGAAATGAACTCACATACCTATGGACACTTAATTTTTGATTAAAAAAAAAAAGGCAAAACCATACAGTGTAAAAAAGAAAGATTCCTTAACAAATGGTGGTGGTCTAACAGGATGTCTACGTGTAGAAGAATGAAAACAAATCCATAATTATTACCCCGTATGAAACTCTGCTGGGCTCTTTTGAGACTTATTTTGTCGATGAATTAATCTAAATCCCTTCATCTTAGCCTCAAACAGACTTTTTGGGCAAGGGCGAAAAGCAGCCTCATTCTTCACCAAATATCACAAGAACAGTCTCCAAGCCACTTACTAAAATCCTCTACTACTGAAACCTGCTGGGACTGCAGGCCTACAGAGTTCAAGTCATCCTCGGCAGCACCGTCTTCCATATTTTGTCTAGGAGGGTCCATTAAGCCCCACTTTAGACATCCCTCTCTTCCCAAATCTAAAGTTCTAAAATCCACATTCTCCCAAAACATGGTCAGTCCTCTCATAGCAACACCCCAGTCCCTGATAACAACTTCTGTCTTTGTTAGGGTTTTGCTACTGTGAACAAACCTCCCAATCAAGACAACTCTTATAAAGGAAGACAGTTAACTGGGGCTGGCTTAAAGGTTCAGAGGTTTAGTCCATTATTATCAAGGGAGGAGCATAGCAGGCCTGATGCAGAAGGAGCTGAGAGTTCTCCACCTTGTTCTAAAGACCAACAGGATTAGTCTGTCTCTTCCACACTGGGCAGAGCTTCAAACCCCATCTCCAGAGTGACACTTCCTCTAACAATTGTATACCCATTCCAACAAGGCCAGACCTCAAAATATTGCCACTCCCTGGGTCAAGCATTTTCAAAGCACTACATGAGATAATCATAATGAACGAGAAGTCATTGTATTGCTATCTCTACTTACCAGAAAATTAGTTGGTTTTACCCAAGAGCTCATGATATTTCTAGTCAAAGGTTTTTGAAATCACTGACAGACTCAGGAATAGGTTTCATTTCACAGAGTACGACTTAATTCAAACAAAACAGAGTGGTTGGTCACTCATAACATCAATGGCAATATTGTGTACAGGTAGACTTATATTACCAGACAGGTCTTTATTGTAGAGTTCATTTTTTTCTGTTCTAGTAATGTATATAGTATCTTTAAGTACTATGAAGACTAACCAGTCAGGATAGACCATCCAACTGAAACTTGTATATTTAAATATTTAACAAAAATATCCAATGTTTGTGTTTCTAGGTCTAAGTTACCACATTAAGTGTGGTTGTTTCTAATTCTACTGATTTAACTTCAAGTTTCCCATTTTATTTTAAATAGCTGAGGTATAAAATGGGATAAATGTACCATGTTTCATTAACATCTTTCAGTTAAAGAACATATAGACTATTTCCATTTCCTGAATATTTTGAAAAAGCAGCAAAAATATGGATAATCTAGTATCTTTGTAGCAAATGTAGAATCCTTTAGATATATGTCCACAATTGGTATATCTGGATCTTATGGTAGATCTATTTTCAGCTCTTGAGGGACCTCCACACCGATTTTCATTGTTGTTGTACCAGTTCACACTTCTACCAACAGTGAATACATGCTCCTCTTTCCCTACTCCACTGCAACACTTGCTACAATATTTTTGAAATTTTAGCTATTATGACTTTTGTAAGATGAAATCTTAAAGCCATCTTAATTTGTAGTCCTCAATGGCTAAAGATTCTGATTATTTTTGTAGTGATTCTCAGCCATTTTTGTTTCAGCTTTTGGGATGTCTCTGTATAGTTTCATGGTTCATTTTATAAATGTCTTATATTCTAACTTAGACATTTAATTTGTGAGTTCTTTCTATGTTCTAGATGTTAACCCTCTGTCAGATGTATAATTAGTAAGGATCCACCCCCCATTCTACAGGATAGCATGCTGCTTGAATGATGTTATCCATTTCTTCACAGACTCTATTGAGCTTCATGTGGTCCTCCATGCCATTTGTTGCTCTTAATGTCTCTTTTATTAGAGTCTAATTTAGAACATTCTTTTCTGTGCCTATAACATCTAGGATATTTCTTTTTACTACATTAAATAGAATAAATCAGGTTTTATGTTGAGGTCCCTGATCCATTTAGTATGTGTGTATGTTTCTGTGTGTGTCTGCGTGCGTGCGTGCATGTGTGTGTGTGTGTGTGTGTGTGTGTGTGTGTGTGTGTGTGTGTGTGTATTCAGAGTAAGAAATACAGATCTACTTTCATTTTAACTAGTATCATTTCTTGAAGATGCTGTCTTTCTTCTAGTATATATTTTTGGTCTTTACCTAAAATTCATCATGCAGCTTTATAACTCTATCTTGAATTCTATTACATTTTTCAACACATTTGCTTTTATGTCAATACCATGTAGTTTTCATTATAGCTCTACAGTGTTACTTAAAATCATGAACAGTGATATTTCTGGAAGTTATTTCAATTTCAGGATTACTTGGGTTTTCTGGGCTCTTTGGGTTTCTATATAACATTTTAATTTATGTAAAGAAGTACATGAGGATTTTCACAGGGGTTGTACTTAATCTGTAGTTTCCTTTTATCATAGTGGATACTGTATATCAGAATAAAAGAACCTTTTCTACTTCTTATGTGATGATCATGTGATTTTTTCATTGAGAATCTATATGATACATTACATGTATTAATTTATGTATATTTAGCAACATACATAAATCTCTGGGGTGATTCCATGTTGATCATGGTGGATACTACTTTTCATATGTTGTTGAATTTAGTTGGCAAGCATTTTATTGAGGATTTTTACATCTAGAATTATCAGATTTCTTGCCTATAATTTCTTCCCTTTTTTGCTGAATCTTTGATTTTGGTAATAATGGTATTTTTAAAAAAAGATTGGAAATGTTTTTACAAAGTAACTTGTGAAGTATTGGTGTTAGTTATTTTTTGGAAGTCTGATAAAATTCTGAGCTAAACACATGAGGCCCAGCTAATTATTTATATAATTTAAAACTATTGATTATATCTCATTAGTGTGAATGTACTTAAAATATCTTTCTTTATCTTGATTTAACATCAGAGGATAGTGATGTTTCCTTTTTGAACTCTAATTTAAATCATTTCTATTTTTCACTTGGATAATTTTGTTAAGTTTGTTAAGTTTGCTTCAGTTTTTCATAGATGCAACTCATTATTTCACTGTTTTCTTGTATTTTTTTCTCATTCAAATTTCATTTATTACAGCTCTGATTTTGATCATTTCTTATCACTTACTCTTTTGGGAGTATTGTTTCTTCTTGTTTTTCTAACATGTTTCAATTACATTTTGAAGTTATAAATATTGGATCATTCAATCTTTCAATGTAGGTTTATAAACTTTAACTCTTGTGACTCCTTTCATGTGTCTCATCTATTTTTTGGTTTTATGTTTTCATTTATGCCCTTGCATTTGGAGCATAGATGTTGAGAATTGAGACTTCTTCTTGGTGAGTTTTTTCCTTTGATGAATATGAAGAGTCTTTCCCCATCTCATTTGATAACTTTTGGTTGAAAGTGTATTTTATAAGATATTAGGATGTCAACTCCAGCTTGTTTCTTGGAACCATTTGCTTGGGAAAAAAATTCCATTCTTCTACTCTGAGGTAATGTCTGTTTTGTCACTGAGTTGTTTTTCTTGTATGCAACAAAGTGGTGAATCCCGTTCACATATCCAGTCTGTTAGCCTGTGTTTTTTTATAGGGGAATTGAGTCTATTGATGTTGAGAGATAGTAAAGACAGATGATTGTTAGTTCTTGTTATTATTGTTGCTGGAGGCAGTTCTAGGTGTGTGTGTGTGTGTGTGTGTGTGTGTGTGTGTGTGTGTGTGTGTGTGTGTAATTCTCTTCTTTTAGGTTTGTTGAGAAATGTTTAATTTCCTATTGGGGGTATATACTCACCTTCCTTGTGTTAGAGACTTCCTTCTAGTGTCCTCTGTAGGGCTAGATTAATAGAAAGATATTATTTAAGTTTGGTTTTGTCATGTATGCAGTATCTCGGTTCTTCCTTCTACAGTGATTGAGAGTTTTGCTGGATGTAGTATACTGGGCTAGCATCTGTGTTCTCTCAGGATCTGGATGACATCTGTCCAGGATCTTCTGGCTTTTAGAGTCTCTGTTGAGAAGTCTGCCTTTATATGTTACTTGGCCTTTTCTCCCTTATAGCATTTATTATTATTTCTTTGTTCTGTGCATTTAGTATTTTGATTATTAGGTGATGAGAGGATTTTCTCTTCTGGTCAAATCTATTTGGTGTTCTGTAGTTTTCTTGTACATTCATTGTCATTACTTACTTTGGGTTAGGAAACTTTTATTTGTTGAAGTTTTCTGGCCCCTTGAGCTGGGATTCTTTACCCTCTTCTATTCCTAGTATTCTTAGGTTTGGTCATTTCATTGTGTCCTGGATTTCTTGGATGTTTTGGGTTAGGAACTTTTTATACTTTGACCGATGTGTCAGTATATTCTATGGTATCTTCTATGCCCAAGATTCTCTTTTCTATCTCTTGTATTCTGTTGCTGATGCTTGCTTGAATCTGTAACTCCTGATGTCTTTTCAAAGTTGTCTATCTCTGGGTTGCCTCCATTTGTGTTTTCTTTATAATTTTTATTTCCATTTTTTGTTTCTTCCACTGTTTTGTTCAATTTCTTCACCTGCTTGCTTGTATTTTCCTGTAATTCTTTAAGGGATTTATTTGTATCCTCATTAAGGGCTTCTACCTGTTTGCCTGTGTTTTCCTGTATTTCTTTGACGGAGTTATTATATCCTACCTAAAGGCCTCTATCACCTTCATGAGATGGACTTTTAGGTCATGTTCTTACTTTTCAGGCATGTTAGGGTATCGAGGGCTTGTGCTGGGAGAACTGTGCCCTGCTGGTGCCGAATTGCACAGGGTTCTGTCACTTATGATCTTGTGCTTATCTCTCACTACCTGGTTACCTCTGGCATTAACTGGCCTTGGTGTCTCTGACTGGAGCTGGCCTCCTTGGAGGCTCTGTGACCTAGTTTAGTGCTGGTCTCCTGGGAGGCAAGCAGTGCTGTCTCTGGTTAGGGTGAGCCTCCTGTGTTTTTGGTTAGAGCAGGCTTCCTGTGTGTTTGTTTCTTCTGGACCTCCTGGGAGGGAGACAAACAGCAGGGAATGGGAGGGGATCTGGCTACTGATCTAGCAGCATGCATGGACAAGCAGACTAGAAAGAAGGTGGAGTTCAAGAGTGTGTGTAGTTATTGTGTCAGCTGTGCTCTGTAGTTGCCTCCGCTGGTGTGGGTATTTGGGTAAGATTCTTACATGTGTCCCATGAGGCAAACAGGCCGTAGGTTGTGGGAGGATCAGTATTTTGATTTTATCCAGTGATGATATATTATGCATATTTTACTTATTGTATGCTTTTTTGGATGGTTTTAAACATCCTATTGAAAATAAATTATCATTTTCCAATTATCTATTGTGTATACAGAAATTAGATTAATTTATATATTCTAAAATTCACTACGAGAGACCACAATTTTATTAATTCGTTAAAAGAAATTACTTGTAAGATGGAATTATAAAATTCTTTTGCATTACTTGGTTTCTAAAATGATTACAATATTCTTTTAATCATTTTTGTAAAATCAAATATGCTATTCCCCACTTCAGTGAAGTGATTAGCTCTTTTGTAATAATGTAGTCATCTTATCCTTTCAGTATTTGCTTTAGTTTTTATTATCTCTCTGTAGTGGCCTCACAGTTATTTCTGACACTAGTAGTTTGTACCTTTTTCTTTTACTCTATTGGGAGACCTTTAATGACTGCTTCTATTTCCTTAGGAGTTATGGGGTTGTTTAACTGTTTATCTGTTCCTGATTTAACTTCGGTACCTGGTATCTGTCTAGGAAATTGTCCATTTCCTGCAGATTTTCAAGTTTTGTTGAATATAGGCTTTTATAGTAAGATCTGATGATTTTTTGAATTTCCTCTGAATCTGTAGTTATGTCTCCCTTTTCATTTCTGATTTTATTAATTTGTACACACTCTCTGTGTCTTCTGGTTAGTCTGGCTAAGGGTTTATCTATTTTGTTGATTTTCTCAAAGAACCAACTTTTAGTTCTGTTGATTCTTTCTATGGTCCTTTTTGTTTCTACTTGGTTGATTTCAGCTCTGAGTTTGATTATTTCCTGCCTTCTACTCCTCCTGGGTGTATTTGCTTCTTTTTGTTCTAGAGCTTTTAGGTGTTCTGTCAAGCTGCTGATATATGCTCTCTCTTGTTTTTTTTCTGCAGGCACTCAGAGCTATGTGTTTTCCTCTTAGTACCGCTTTCTTTGTGTCCCATAAGTTTGGGTATATTGTACCTTCATTTTCACTAAATTCTAAGAAGTCTTTAGTTTCTTTCTTTATTTCTTCCTTTACCATGTTATCATTGAGTAGAGCATTGTTCAACTTCCATGTATATGTGGGTGTTCTTTCCTTATTGTTATTGAAGACCAGCTTGAGCCTAAGGTGGTCTGATAGAACGAATGGGATTATTTCTATCTTTCTGTATCTGTCGAGGCCTGTTTTGTGCCCGATTATATGGTCAATTTTGGAGAAAGTACCATGAGGTTGTGCGAAGAAGGTATATCCTTTTGTTTTAGGATAGAATGTTCTATAAATATCTGTTAAGTCCATTTGTTTCATAACTTCTATTAGTCTGTCTATGTCTCTGTTTAATTTCTGTTTTCATAGTCTGTCCATTGATGAGAGTGGGGTGTTGAAATCTCCTACGATCATTGTGTGAGATTCAAGGTGTGCTTTGATCTTTAGTAAGATTTCTTGTATGTATGTAGGTACCCTTGTATTTGGAGCATAGTTATTTAGGATTGAGAGTTCATCTCGGTAAATTTTAATTTGATGGATATGAAGTGTCCTTCCTTATCTTTTTTGATGATTTTTGGTTGAAAATTGATTTTATTCAATATTAGCATGGCTACCCCAACTTGCTTCTTCAGACCATTTGCTTGGAAAGTTGTTTTCCAGACTTTTACACTGAAGTAGTGTCTGTCTTTGTCTGTCTCTGAGGTGTATTTCCTGTAGGCAGCAAAATGTTGGGTCCTCATTGCGTATCCAGTTTGTTAATCTGTGTCTTTTTATTGGGAAGTTGAGCCCATTGATGTTGAGAGATACTAAGGAATAGTGATTATTGCTTCCTGTTATATTCATATTTGGATGTAAGATTATGTTTGTGTGCTTTTCTTCTCTTTGTTTTGTTGCCAAGACATTTAGTTTCTTGCTTTTTCTAGGGTGTAGCTTGCCTCCTTGTGTTGGGCTTTACCATTTATTATCCTTTGTAGGGCTGGATCTGTAGAAAGATATTGTGTAAATTTGGTTTTATCATGGAATATCTTGGTTTCTCCATCTATATTAATTGAGAGTTTTGTTGGATACAGTAACCTGGGCTGGCATTTATGTTCTCTTAGGGTCTGTATGACATCTGTCCAGGATCTTCTGGCTTTCATAGTCTCTGGTGAGAAGTCTGGTGTAATTCTGATAGGTCTGCCTTTATATGTTCCTTGACCTTTTTCCCTTACTGCTTTTAATATTCTTTCTTTGTTTTGTGCACTTTTTTTTTACTATTATGGGACAGGAGGAGTTTCTTTTCTGGTCCAATCTATTTGGCATTCTTTAGGCTTCTTGTATGTTTATGGGCATCTCTTTCTTTAGGTTAGTGAAGTTTTCATATATGATTTTTGTTGAAGATATTTACTAGTCCTTTGAGTTGGGAGTCTTCACTGTCTTCTATATGTATTATCCTTAGGTTTGATCTTCTCCTTGTGTCCTGGATTTCATGTATGTTTTGGGCCAGTAGCTTTTTCCTTTTTACATTATCTTTGACAGTTGTGTCGATGCTTTCTATGGAATCTTCTGCTCCTGAGATTCTCTCTTCTATCTCTTGTATTCTGTTGGTATTGCTTTTATCTACAGCTCCTTGTCTCTTCCTTTGGTTTTCTATATCCATGTTTTTCTCCCTCTGTGCTTTCCTTATTGTTTCTATTTCCATTTTCAATTCCTTTACCTGTTTGATTGTGTTTTCCTGTAATTCTTTCAGGGAATTTTGTGTTTCCACTCTAAGGGCTTCTAATTGTTTACTTGCATTTTCCTGCATTTCTCTAAAGGAGTTCTTTATGTCTTTCTTAAAGTCCTCCATCATCATGATTTCAAATCTAGATCTTGCTTTTCTGGTGTGTTTAGCTATTCATTGTTTGCTTTTGTGGGAGAATTGGGCTTTGATGATGCCATGTAGTCTTGGTTTCTGTTGCTTGGGTTCCTGTGCTTGCCTCTCACCATCATGTTGTCTCTGGTGTTACCTTGTTTTGCTATTTCTGACAGTGGCTTGATCGTCCTATAAGCCTGTGTGTCAGGAATGCTGTAGACCTGTTTTCCTGTTTTCTTTCAGCCAGTTATGGGAACAGAGTGTTCTGCTTTCAGGCATGTAGTCATTCCTGTCCACTGGCTTTTAGCTGTCCTTGTGGGCAGGAACCAGAAGTGCCTGTGCCTCCTTCTCCTGGGTCCCTGTGTATAAGGGGGCCCAGATTGTGCTAGACATTTTCCTCTAGAGTCAGAAATGTGGGCAGAGAGTAGTCTCCTCTAGTTTCCCAGGTGTGTCTGCCCCTCAGAATGTCTAGCTCTCCCTGCCATGGGATTTGGGTGCAGGGAGCTGTTTTACCAGGTCCGTTCAGATCTGGGCACAGTCTGGACTGCAGGGCTTCTGCAGCTTGCCTGCCCCTATCTTCCTATGCCCAGAGGTCCTATACAGCTTCCTCTTGGGCCAGGGATGTGGGTAAAGTTGAGCAGAAGTGGCAGTCTCTCCTGTCCTGCAGTCCCAGGATTGCCCACACGTCTGAGCAATCAGCTCTCTCTCCCATGGGGTTTGGGAGCAGGGAGCTGTGGGCTGAGATAAGTGAGATTCAGGCACCAGCTAGTAACCAGAAGTGTACAGTCCCAGAGGAATTTTACCTTTGTGTGTCTTGAGTCCACCAGGCAGGTCACTTGGAGCAGAAAAGTTGGTCTTACCTCTGGTCTCAGGCCTGAAGTCGCTCCTTGTGGCAAGGTTTCAGCTCTCTGTTAGGGTATCAAAAAGAATGGCCTGCCCCTGCTTCTCCTGGGTCCCTGTGCACAAGGGGGCCCAGATGGCGCTGGTCGTTTTCCTCTAGAGTCAGAAATGTGGGCAGAGAGTAGTCTCCTCTTGTTTCCCAGGTGTGTTTGCCCCTCTGAAGGTCTAGCTCTCCCTCCCACAGGATTTCGGTGCGGGAACTTGTTTGACTATGTCCCAGATCCAGATGCAGTCTGGACTGCAGAGCTCCTGCAGCTTGACTGCCCCTATCTTCCTGTGTCCAGACACTCTATACAGTTTCCTCTTGGACCAGGCATGTGGGCAAAGGTGGGCAGAAATGGCAGTCTCTCTCTTGCCCTGCAGTCTCAGGATTGCCCACACCTCTGCACAATCATCTTTCTCTCCCATGAGGTTTGGGAGCAGTGAGCTGTGGGTAAAATGTAAATTTTTAGTAAAATAATTATTTATTATTCTTTTATGTGTATTTTAAGCATATGTGGAAGTGCATCATGATCTTTTAATTCTCAGAGTTGCCAGTAATATTCAGAGTGGCCATAAGAGGTTTTCATATTCCCTGGAACTGGAGGTAAGGTTGGTTGTGAGTTGCCATGTGGGTGTGTTACAAAATGAACCTAGGTCATCTACAAGGACATCATGTGTTCTTAACCACTGAGCCATCATTCTACCCTCTAATTATAAAACTTCATTTGAAGAGTACAAAAATTTAGTTCAGGCAAATGACTTTTTAGTTGCAGAAAAATTGTAGAATTTTTAGTAATAAAGAATGGAACAATTCTTTAATATGTTGTACTTAGAAGTAAAAATTTCCTAAGAAATAAGATGCTTAAATTCAACTGTGATCTTTCAAAAAATAATTGGCTGGTCAAATACATTAAAAACTCTAAAGTAATAATGTTTTGTCATAGTGTACAATTAAGTCAAGGAATATGTGTTTGGTCCAGGACTTAATAGTTTCTATACTGTGATATCATCTTGGAAAATTGTAAATCTTTAATTGTTTATCTTCACGTTTAAAAATGATATGATACTAGATTTCTCATAAGAGAAATACATATTTTTGCCTTACAATATTAAAAAGAAATAGCTTTGATGAGGATTTAGAATATATGAATACATATTGAGAACAAATGTAAATCTTTACATTCTATTAGTCCACAGTTTGAAAAAAAATAGCACTTTGCAGACTAATTGAAACATTCAATATTAAACGTCTGGTTAGACGAATCAGTGAAGTGGCTTAGAAGTTAAGAATACTGACTGCATTTCCAGAGGGTACAGATTTATTCCTAGCATCCCATGGTGGCTCACACACATATGTAACTTCAGTTCTATGAGATCTTCTACCCCAACTGGTTTCTCAGAGCACAAGGCATCAAAAAATAATAAACTACCTGTTTAGAAAGTACAATGTTTCTAAAATTAAAAATAGTCTCTGTCAGGGTACCAAGATCTACAATATTTCTATCTATCTGTCTATCTATCTATCTATCTATCTATCTATCTATCTATCTATTTATCTATCTAATTTATCTCTAATATAATCTATCTATATATGTCATCTAGTCTGTATTTTCATTTATATATCTATCAATAGATACTATTAAAGATATCTATATCTATATTACTCGCAAAGCTCTGGATTTAGTATAAGTCAAATTTCTTTGTATTTTAGCTCAACATTTTTATATTATTATTGAAAAGAGTTGGACAGAGTCATTCTACAACAGCATGCCATTTTAACCTATAAGGTGTTATGCTTTTGTCTCTGGCAGGTGCTCCAAGTGACCAAAGCAGTGGTACCTCCTCTCCTCTTTGTGACAGTGGATTACACCTCAACTACCATCCAAACAACACAGTAAGAGAGCTGGACACAGTTGACACTAATAAGGATGGCTCAAGAGCAGAATATGTCTGTATTTGTGATTTGCAAGCACCGCTTTTGAATCTGATTTATGTGGTAAACTGGGATTCCTTGGTGACTTCACTGCCATTTAAGTGATAAGACAAGCCAGAAGGAAAAACAAGCAGTAACCTTATGTGACATTATTTCTCTCAGGCATGAATCATTAAATCTTCTGTAAGTGTTGGAGTTTTTGAAATAGGAGAGATTACTCAGAGTCGTGGTGTTATACCTCACTTCAGAGCATTTCATGCCACATAGAATTTCATGAATTACATGATTTGACATGATTTTTATCACTTTTATTTTGATCACAGGGGAATATGACTATCATTGTCATTTTTTGTCATTTTTATGTATATCATGGAATAACTGAAAGAGGAGTAAATTTAATGATATAGAACAAAGGATGTTAAACTATATGTAAAACATACATTTATTTAACACATCAGTTTTCATTAATTTAACTAAATTTTTAGTATTGGTTTTGTATATTCCTTTTGACCAAATTAGTTATATTTATTAAATATTTCTGAAATTTCATATTTAGCATTTAAAATATGCATTACAAAATTTATCTCTGATTACATGTAGATTTAAGTGTGAATTAGCAGAGCTGACCTGCAGCACAAATTGATTTTCTGGTCTCCAACCGAGAAAAATTCACCTTTATATTAGAAATTAATGATTTAATTTTAGAATTTTATTTCAATTGTCTGCCTTTGAATATTTGCAAGTTCAAACATTTTTTATTGTTTCTAATTCCATCAAAATTATACTATAGCTGGGTAACATAGGTTCTTAGGTTGACTATCAAATCTATCTATCTCTCTCTCTATCTATCTATCTATCTATCTATCTATCTATCTATCTATCATCTACCTATTTTGAGGAACATTTTTATTATATTTATTTTTTAATTCACTTTACAACCCAGTAACAGGCCTTCCTCTGCTCACAGTACCCCTTCCAGTTGCTGTGGAACTAGGCACATCCTTTTCCACTTAGACCAAAGTTGTGGTAGGAAGGCAGAAAGCTGAGGGATAGCTGCCTCTCCAATTGTTTAAGGGACCTGCTGAAGATCAAGCTGTTTCTCTGCTATGTATGTGCAGGGCACCTAGGTCCAGCCCATGCTTGCTTTTTGCTTGGTGACTCTGTTTCTAGAAACACCCAAGGGTCCAATTTAGGTGACTTGCTCTTCTTGTGGAGTCCTCATCCTCTTTGGTTCCCTCAATCTTTCTCCCATCTCTTCTAGACTCCCAGAGCTCCATCTAATATTTAGTTATAAGACTCTGCATCTTTTTCCATTGGTGTTGGGTGGAACGTTGTAGAGAACAGTTATGCTAGGTTCATGTCTCCAGGCATAGCAAAGTATCATTAATAGTGTCAAGGATTTGGTTCTTGCCCATGGGATGGGTCTCAATTTGTACCGGTCATTGTCTGGCCATTCCTCAGGCTCTGCTCTGTCTTTGTAGATAGGACACATTTTGGGTCAAAAGCTTTGTTGGTGGGTTGCTGTCCTTATCCGCCCACTGGGAGTCCTGCCTGGCTACAGGAAGTGTCCACTTCAGGATCCATATCCCCCACTGCTAGTAATCTCAGCTAGAGTTGCCTCCACAGATCTTCTAGGACCTTTTCCCATTGCAGGTCTCTGGCATGTCCTAGAGATTACCACCTCGTATCTCCCTTCTTTCTCCCCTGCTCTCCCTGCCTATGATATACCCCTGCCCACCCTGACCCCCTCCTTATGCCCTCTTCCACCAAGTTCTCTCCTTCCATCGACCTATGATACCTTTTTTTGTTTCCCCTTCTTAGAAAGATTCAACCATACACCCTTGGGGTCTAATTATTTGGTTTCTTTGGGTCTTTTATAGCACTGTTATCTTATAATTTACAGATAATATCCACTTATAAGTGAGTACATATCATGCATGTCCTTTTGGGCATGGTTTACCTCAATCAGGATCATATTTTCTAGTTCACATTTGTCCACAAGATTAATGATGTCCTTGTTTTAAATGGTTGATTGGTGTTCCATTATGTAGACATACCACATTTTCTATATCCATTCTTCAGTGAAGAGACATCTAGGTTACTTCCATTTTCTGGCTAAAGATGTTATGAACATAATTGAGCAAGTGTCCTTGTAGGATGGTGGAGCATCTTTTGTGTATATGCACAGGGGTGGTATGGCTGAGTCTTGAGGTACAGCTATTCCCAGTTATCTGATAAACTGCTGGTTGATTTCCAGAGAGACTGTACAAGTTTGTGCTCACATGAGAAATTAATGAATATTGTTGTTCTACATCCTCACCAGCATGTGCTGTCACTTAAGTGACAGCACACTTATTTATTCATGAGGAAGAGTTTTAAGAGCAATGGCTATTTCTGGAAATATAAGGCTCTCATGAAACTAACAATTCTGGATACAGTTCATTAAATCTTTCTTTAATACTTATTTCCAACAGAAATACTTTTAAATTGCAGTTAAAATTCAAAACAGTGATTTCTCCAACTCTAGGTCATTTAAAACTGGTTTTCAATTGGAAAAATAATGAACACAGATAAGTAGTAATCTAACCAATGCCTTGTGTTATACAAATGCCTTTCATTGCCCAACTGTGTGTTTCCATGTGCGTGCGTGCATGTGTGTATTCGTGCATGTGTGTTGTTTGGTTGTATACAGGGTCTTAGGACAGTGATAATGTTTTGCTGAGTTTTCTGCCCCATTTGCTTAATCCTATCCCCTTTTATAAATGTTTACTCAACATCTTTTCCTTGGTGCCAATTATCTTCATGTACTATGCTGATGAGGTGACAAGTTATGTCCTTCCACAGCTGAAAGCTTCCTTCAAGATTAGCCTGAGATTCACAGGCCCCTGACCTTCAGTTAGAGTATGTTGTGTGATTTGGTAGGGGAAAAGCCAAGACAGGCCTCTGGATGACCAGTAGAGGAAATAGAACATATCTTTGCTAAAGTATTGGCTGCGTCATGTTTATACATTCTTCAGTCTTCCAGGTTTCCTCTGAGATTTTCCCCATTACTTATCATTACTAAGAATTTCTGTAATAGTTATGTTCTCAAGGAAGAAAAAGTACCTTATCTACTTTGGAGCTAGAGAGAGCTGTCTGATCATGTTCTTAATCTAGATTTTGTCTAAAGTCCTTGACCTTTTCTTGAGTAATGGCAAGTAAAGAAGTCAGAATGAAAGGTTTAAGGGATGAAGTCATTGTAGGTTTTTTCAATTCATTCCATCGCTTTATATACAAATAATAATAAGTCATTTTTAGGAAAGCTATAATTATGGGATAATAATTACTACTAATCTGCAGCCTGGCTGTTTCCACCATAGACAGTTGTATAGAATTTAGAATACCACATGCTATATACATTCCATACTACAGTAGGTTCGCTCCCATTGTATTCCTATTGTCAGCATTGATAATGAAATATATTATTACATTGCTGGATATATTTTAGGGTAATGAAAGCTTATAATGGTGATCTAAATAACAAGAAGAATTGGCATGCAATTCAAGTGAAGCACATTTATAATTAGAAAATATTCTTATACTTTACAAAATTGAAGTTTTGTGGAACTCTACAGAGGCACTTTATGGGGTCTCATAGGGAGTAGTTAATTATGGATTCCCCAGAATTTTAAACCCAGGGTAATAAACTAATATATAAAATCAACATTAATGTAAGAAGAAATTTCTGAACACAGACATAGTTGTGATCACAAAGCAAACATGTTGCCATTCTTCTTGAGGACATGCACTGATTCTGCTATCAGACCTGAGTACAGCTGGCTCCAACCAGTTTTTCTTCCATTGTGTGAATAAGCCTCAACATAGGAAGGGATACTATGAACTTTCTCAACTCACAGATTTAACCAGTGTTTAAAAACGGAGAGATTGTGCAGAATGGCATTTTAAATGTGTTAGTTTTAAGGCAAAATTTGAGTAACTAGATATTGTTTTGTTGAAATATCTTTTTTTGTATGTTATGAAAGCACTTAAAAAACCCAGAGAACTTAAGCTTTATGTATAAAATTAGGTATTATTCTTTAATGTCTACTCCTTCAAGAATAAAATGTCATTGATTTTAAAGACCAAAATCCCTTGTTTTTCTGAGAGTGAATCTCCTTAGACAAACTCGTCTGCTGAATTTCTTTCCCTGGATACCTCCAGGGAAAAAAAATCTCCTCCCCATTCAATGTAAGATGCTTACACGGATAGTCAAATAATACAAATTTGAAAAAATTTCCTTGACCTTATGCATCAGAGTCAGCTTTCTCTGCCAACTTTGTTAAAAAGTATCTAGACTAGAATTTTGCTCCATATAGAGTTCTATATTGACAATTTAAGTGTTTTCAAGTTCATCATGTGACATGTATTTAAGTGTTGGAGAAAATTCTGCTGCAAAGTATGCAGTATATAAATGTTGCTTGTTATATCCACCTCATCAATATTTTAGAAAACAATATTCTTGAAATTAAGAATAATTTCTGAGAAATATGATTCTCAAAGCAACTTAACTATTGTTTTGTAGGTCACTATATCTGTGACCATAAATAACTGATAATCAGTAGCAAAAGAAGACTTAAAATAAGTATTTTCATGATTACAATTAGGAAGAATTACTTTTAAGTAGTATTAAATATTCAACTGTAACTGTGATTCATAGTAGAGTCTATATCAGGCTTGTTCCTTTTAAAAGCTGAAGTTGGATATATTTCATATTTTTTACAAAGAAGTATAAAATTAGAAAATTATATTTTATATTAATTTATAAATTTTCAAGTTGCAATGATAACATAGTTTCAGATCTCCTAACAATGCCAATATCATACCTATTATTATATTCAATATCACATCACATCAACCATTTAATACTGTTCACATTTAATTAAAGGAAGTAATTATTATTTATAAAATATGAGAAATTATTGCTAAATAATCTATAAAAATATATGACCAAAATATGAAATAACAAAAACTCTGAATTACTTTCACCTCTTCACATCTGCTTAGAGTGTATAATATGCTATGATAGATATGTTTACTGTGAATCAAAGAAGTGTTAGTTGGAGTGAATCAATGATCTATAGCTGTCATGGAATAGGTCATTGGGCAAGTGAACTTCTAAAAATGTCCATGTACAGAGAATCTTGCCCTGATGTGGGCTTGCCTATCTCTGGCATAGAACATCAAGAATCATACCCCTTCTTTGGAAGTGTACCCATGACATTTGATAGTAGGACAGTAAATGGACTAACATGATCAATTAGGAAGCGTCATGTTTTTGACCAGACTATGCCACAGAATATCGCTGCTCCTCATGTTCCTACTTTCTATAAAATAACTCATTGCTGCTGCTGAACATTCTTTGATATTCATTCAGTAAGGTGAACATACCTTTATCTTGAAAAGTAATATTGCAAAATTCTTAAGTAATTCAGAGAAAATAATATAGATGGCAATTAGAAACAGCAATAGTAATGATATTTTGAGGCTGTAAATTTTTTTCTTGCAAGCCTCATGTTTAGAAATAACTTTGTCAACTACTAAAGTTTATTATTGTTTTAGTTAAAATATAATTACATGGTTTTTCCTCCTCTCTTTAAGCACTCCAACCCCTATCATGTTGACACTTACTCCCTCTCAAATTTATAGCCTTTTTGTCACACACACACACACACACACACAAACACACAAACACACAAACACACACACACAGAGGGGGAGAGAGAGAGAGAGAGAGAGAGAGAGAGAGAGAGAGAGAGAGAGAGAGAGAGAGAACTAGGCATGATTTCCTTCTTGTTGAGTGGATCTTAAATTATATTAGACAGCTTTTGATTACAATGAAGGTATGAGGGCCACTGTTACACCCTCAGAGGTAGCTTGCTATGATGCTCATCATTCTGGTTAATAGGTCTCTCAACTATTGTTTGCTTTCCTTTCTTAGAAGTTTTCATAGAACCTTTTGGTACCATGAAATCTAGAACTCAGAGAGGAGGTTTTCAGGTTGGGTGCATACCCTTGAGTTCTGTGTCCACATACATAATATCTTCAGCAAGAACAACTTACTTTTAACCTCTGGGGGATGCAAATAAGGGAAGTAGCAGCAGGATATATTATTTTAGGAATTACTTAAGCTTTAAAGATTTACTATTCAAATTGAGACTAGTCATGGCTAGTGTTGGAATTCTTGTCAGATGAATTATGACTACTGTGAGAAGCATGTCAGCTTGAGAATCATTGTTACCCCTGGTGGTGTAGTTCCATTTATACTCTCATTTTCTTTGTGTCTCTGTCTCTGTCTCTGTATAAATTATTTATCAGAATATATTGTACTCTGATCTGTTGGATATTTTTGAGTAAATGTATAATTTCAATTAGCTTTTTGGATATAGTAGAAGTAGCACGAAACTTGGTTATGAATTATATTTTAATCATATCTCTAATATTCCTGACTAAAATCTTACCAATTTTTAATAATGTTGCTGCAATGTTGTAAACAAGACCAATGAGACATGCTAAATTACTTGACCACACACCAATGGAAATGGAGTAGTTATTTAGTAAATTTTGGATTCCTTTCTGGAGGAGTCCATTTCTGTTTTGGAATGTGACCCTTCAAACCCATGCTGTATTTTATCCACCTGACCCTTTGTCATGTTTTGAAAATTGGTGGTATAAAGCATAAGATCAAATACTGTTATCTATAGCAATGAAATAAAGAAGAACTGGTCCCATGATATGTGTTGATTACCTGTAACATACCATTAATTATTGTCACCTGATAGTTAAAAACCAGAGAATAGATTCTCATAAGAGAATGTGATTCTAGATGTAAAGGCCTCATAAATCCCCAACATGAAACACCTCTGTGTGACTAGCCACTCTAACTTCTGTGGTATTTTAAACAGCTCCGTGAACTTAGCATCTTCTAAATCTTCTTGTTTCTCTTAATAAATTAATAGTGGAAGGTAATCCTTAACACTATTCAGACAATATTAGCTTCAAGTGTACAGCATTGTCTGAATCATTGGATAGACAAGAAACAATGTTCTCTAGCCAAACTTAATTGAAAATCCAACTAGTATTGGCTCCTGATGTTGAAAGCCAATAAAGCCTCCAGTGCATCTGAGACAAACTATCAAATGGAAAGTTTGTTTATTTAAATAATTTAAATATATTTTTCTTCACTATTTGAGGCAAAATATCATTTGGCATACTGATGTGAAATGGGGAAGTGTATGATGCCTACATACACACACACACACACACACACACACACAGAGAGAGAGAGAGAGAGAGAGAGAGAGAGAGAGAGAGAGAGAGAGAGAGAGAGAGAACTGGACATGATTGCCTTCTTGTTGAGTAGACAAGCAACGAAGGAATGTTGAGAGCAGGAGAAACAATTGGTTATCCAATACCGGAAAGTCAGCCTTGAGAACATATATATTCTAATAATATTATATCAAGTAAGCAAATTTTATTTGTGTATTTAAAAATAAATAAGCACACAAACATATATGTGCATGCGTGCGTGCACACACACACACACACACAACTAAGAAAAAGAGAGTATGAATTTGAGTGAAGGAAGAATGGAGGGTACACAGGAGAGTTTAAAGGGAAGAGGCAAATTTTATACTTTTATTATAATCTCCTAAATTACAGAAAGCATTTTAGAAAACCCTCATAAAGTTAGAAGCACATATAATATTAAAGCAAAAGTCATGGCCTGGATATGACATAAAAGCGATATACAAGGACCAAAATTTTTGAAACTGAAATGAAATGAGTGATCAAGACTTCCCAGAACAGGCTGTCAGAGATTCACTTGCAGTAGTGCTCTCTAATTGAGAATTTTTTTACAAGATTCATAATGAATGAGCTCAGTCTGCATTTACACTTTGGCTTGAAAAGGTATTTGCCAATATGGTGGCTTTGGACTATTACAGGCACTTAAAGCTTTTGGCCAATTTGACTAATAACCTCCTTTCTGTGTGTGTTTTGTTTCTTCCCTATGGTCATAATTTTGCTCATTTCTTCTATTTCTGAACAGATTCTATTCTGTCACACTTTCATGTATTTCTTCCTCCTCACCTATATTTTTCAGGTATTTGTTTGGTGAATCTTAGTCTGCTTGTAGATGTCTGCCAATAACATTTTGAAGTAGAATTCTGATCTGAAGATTGGGGATTATGTAGTCTATAAAACTTTTCAAAACATTTGAAAAATTCAACATCCCTGAGTGGTAAGTCTGAGACTCACCAACATTCTGAATATACTGCTTTTTTCAGGACACTCTTTCCTGCTCTTCATGGCCCACATCTCCAGGCCTGCGGTGGGAGAAGCGCTGGTGTGACCTCAGGCTCATCCCCCTACTACATGCCCGCTTTTCCCAGTATGTGCCCGGGACTGACCTGAGTCGGTGAGTCTGTTTATGGGTCTAAACTCTGAATAAAATGAGAGGGCAAAGCTCTACCGTTCAGCATAATGTGCCATGTCATTCTTATTCTAGAATGATTTTGAAAGTACAAAAGAGAGTGTTAAAGGAATACTCTACCACTGCAGAACCTGGAGAGTATGATACATTTGAGGATCAAAGCCAGTAGAAGCCCTGATTCTGTCAAAAACAATTGCAATAGATCTGGTGTGTGTAAGACTATATTGAGCGTCATAGTTTTCTTGAGTTAATGTTAATAAGTTGTTTCATTTTCAAAGTAGTTGTGTAGCTTACATATTTATCTTTCTGAGTGCTGCTAAGAGACAGATCCAGAGACTCAGAACTCTGCCCGAAGCTTATCATCTACCATTCTCACATTATTAGTTTTGGAAATAGGTGTGTGAGTTTACTTTCCATCTTTTTTACCATGCTCAATATTGCCTGGGATGTGGAAAATCAGATTGTTTCTTGGTACTAGATTTGTGGCTTTGCTGATTTCTTCTTTCCATAGTTTTTTAAATAAAATATTTCTGCCTTTTTCCCAGTTATTTGTTTGTTTCTTGAGTCCTTTGATTTGATAATTTGTCTTATGCTTTTTTTGAGATATATGGCTCAGGGTCCAAGAAACCTTTCTGAAAAGAGGGCTTCCTGTGTGCTTCCAATGAAGCACCTGATCAACTCACACACACATAGATCACAGCTACTCACTGGGTCTGGTAAACTTCTGTTTATGGTTGGGGGATATCTCCTTCTACTGTTGAGCTCAGAGATGTTATTTATGTAGTGTGTGACATTCCAGTGTGAGAGATATCTTCTAGGCTCTCCAAAGAATGGGAGAGAGGAAACCCATGGGAACTATCATCTTGTCATTGTTTAACCAGCCTCCCATTATAACCAAAGGCTTTATAAGAAGCCTTTCCTGCCCCAGTATAGTGGCCATGTATCTTTAGTTGACTTTAGTAGACCTCAGAAGAATCCAGCCAGCTCTTGCCTATCAGTATTTAAAAATCACTTGTATAGATAATCATGTATTTTCATCTACCAAATAATATTTTTTAACTGTGGACTAGATAGGGATATATGGCAAAATTTCAAAGGACTTTACCTATTTCAAAAGTATTCAAAGGATTTTACCTATTGTTTTTGGATTTGGCTTTCTATCATGATTTCATGATGGATATTTTTAATTATGTGATATTTGTTGAAGGCAAGTTTTCCTCAGAATCTACATTATTTGAAAAAAAATTCCACCTGGTTTTTTGTTTGATGTTGTTGATGATGATGATGATGGTGTTTTCACCTGAGACAGGGTTTCTCTGTGTAGCCCCATGTTTCCTGGAACTCTCTGTAGACCAGACTGATCTTGAAATCACAGAGATCTACCTGCCTTTGCCTCCCAAGTCCTAAGACTAAAGGTGTGTGCCAACACTCCCCAGGCCACCTGTTTTTATAAAAGCATAGGCAATACCCTTTTGCAAAGCTCTATACGTTTTAGCTTAAGCACACTCATTTATGAGTAGTTTTGACCCTCTGCATTATGAATGAAGATTTTCCCCCATGGATTATGAAATATGGAGTGGGTGAGTCAGAGTCCATTGTTTTAATGTACATAAATGTATTTCTACTTTTAGCTTTTTTGAATTTTCTCTATATAATTAATTTTAAGTTATAGGAAACAAGAAGATTTGTATGTAATTTCTTGTTAATTTTTGCAAAACTTCTATATATGTTTTGTTGTTGTAAAAATATAAAAACGAAACAGTAATGTTGGTCTTTTACTCTGCTAGGTCCGTCACCTCAGTGCTCCAAGATATCTGCTAGATATCTTGGCAGAAACACATCCCAGCCGCATGCTTTCCTACACTCAAACCATCACATAAAAGAACACACAGCACAATAATCTTTGACCCAATTGATAAGATATTATTGCCCACTTAAACATACAAAGCCTGGTACCATCTATCCCTTAAGAACATTGATAAGATCCTGTAAATATACAGAGTGGAATCTTAACATCACCTGCCATGGCTTCTCCCCTCTCTCCTTCTTGCCTGTCTCTTCTTCTCTCCCTCTTTCTCTCCTGTCTCCTCCTCTCTCTCCTCCTCTTCTCCTCCAATGACAGGCCTCCTTCTATCCTGTATCTGCCCCTCACCTGTACTTTACAAATTCAATGGCAAGGTTCTGGTGAAGTCACCTGATTCCTGAGTACATGACTAGGCAGCTGTCCTTGGGGCAGTGGAATTAGCATCAAAATACAGATAACTTCAGGACAAACCACAACAATGTTTTCCTTCTTTCAACTATCTATATTACAGTCAAGTTAATAACAAGATTGCTATTAATTCATAAGTGCCTGTATATTTCTCTCTTCTTTCAATAATTCTTAGATATCTGAAAATGTGTTTTCTTAGTTGCATGTGTTTTATTTTTTTTGTTGTTTTGTTTAACTCCAAAATAAAAATTTAAGTCTTTAATTGGATTATTTAGTCTAATTGCTTTGAGTTTAACTAACAATATTTTCATTATACCTACTATTCTGATATTTTCTCCACAAGATGTTAGTTTTGTGATTACATTGCTTCTGTTTTGAATTAATTGTGGTGTGACATTCAGTTTGAAGAAGTGATATGTACACTTTGTTGTACCTTTAGGCTTTTTTATAATATAATACTTTGTAAAAATGTAATGTGATTTCATACCCAGAACATTGGCATTGATAGTGTGTATATTTTATCATTATTTTGTGTGAGTATTTTATCTCTATGGATGGGTAGGTTCTGTCTGCAAATGTTTCTAAGCATCTCTCTCATCCTGTGAATCCACTGTGGTCTTTCTTACGTCCCTTAGCCTTATCCCTTTTACTGTTTCTAAGTCTCCATAATTGCAAATATGTTCTTCATCTCTATTATTTTATCATTTTGATGTTATTATGTTATTGAACTCATTTTCCGTGTAGCCTTATCCAATCAGATGTTGCTTAGTACAATTTCCTGGAGATATATTAAGGTAGCTTCACTTTTCAAATGTTCTTCCCGGTATCCCCCCCTTTTTTCCCTCTCAAAGTATTTTTTATTATTTTTTTAAAAAAATAACCATTTTAAGATCTTAGTTATCTGATTAACTGAATATCAAATAACTAAGATGATATGAATAATGGCATAGACATTTGATTAAATAACAATTTCTTTGGAAAATGGCTGGGTGTTTTATATCAGGCTCTTGAGTCTCTCGGCATCACTGTGCACATGCTCCTTCCTACTACATGTTAGCACGTTCACTAATTCTTGACATCACTGTAGAGCTTGGCTTTTTCCCTGTCTTATCATTCCAGGGGATGTGACATGACTCCTGATAGTCACATTTTAATGATGTGAACATCTTTTGATTATATTTGTCAAAAAAAAATTCCACGTTGATGAAATGTCTGGTTTTTGTCTTTGTTGCATTCTGTTTTTGCTAATTTGTTTGTTCTTACACTTTATATCCATGAACTCTATATGTGGTCAAGAAAAGTTATTTTGCTCAACAAATTAAGTGTAATAATCTATTTTAATTTTCTCCTTAATTTTATAAGTAATGATTTGTATTAACTGGTTTTTTTTTATAACTTAGGCTGTTTTGTATACATACTGCTCTTTTGCTTGGACTAAACTTCATACTAGTATGGTTGTTTAGTGATATATATATATATATGTATATGTATATATATAAATTTTGTTTGTTTCTTGAGAAATTGCATATTCTTAAAATATTGAACACTGTGCTTTTCTTGACTTTTCAATATTTTGTAAAATTTTAATGATACATATTTCAGTTTTTCTCAAAATATACTGCTTCCATAAATCTGCATATTTACATATACCCTACTTATAATGTATCTAATTTTTCTTCATTCTTTACTGGACCCTCAAATTTATACTTTAAGAATTCTCCTGATATTTGCCTTAAGACCTGGTTTTAAAAGTCATCATCTGTTTTATTTAGTTACTTTCTTTTAAAATAGGCAGTTCTTTTATATAAATGTTTACATTAATTCTATCACATAATTTCTCTCAAGAGAATTTTTTGTGAGTCTAAATGACAGTAAAATTTTATTTTCATAATATCTCTGAACAACTAGTTTTAGCTACTAAATCGATTATACTTGTTAAGACTGTAGTCACATGCAGTTATAAATAAATCATTATTCATAGTAGATTTCTGCGTCAATTCAGTTCCAAGTGTTAACTTACCTTTCACTTATTCTCTCAGTAAAGACTAATTAAAAGCCTTCTTCTATAGAGCTCAGAGACTATGCTACAGAAGTTGTAAGTCTATTTCCTCTGTGAGAATGAAAACAGAAACTGTATACAATGTCACATAAATATTTGCTGTGGTGTCTGTAAACCTAAGATTTCCATTTGTGAATAAATATAATTGTACACATACATATACATAATATACAAACACATATAAATACACATACGCATGGACATACACATATACATACACACAAATATATGTCTTTTAGTGATGTAGCACTTCTCAAATTTAATAACAAATCATATTGTTTCCATGCTATTTACTGCCAGAATATGAACTAATGTATCATGGTGTTATTTTTGCCAGACATAGTTAACACATATTTTTTATGTGCTGAACATTCTGATTCAGAATCTTTAAACTCTGAAGCATGTCAGAATATCAAATATCAATGACAAGGATGTTCCAAATGGAAGGAGAGATTATGGGAACATTCTATGGTTGTTTCCTCGGTTTAATCCTTATTGTCATTATATATTTACTATATATTGGATTTAAAAATGTAGCATGTATTTCTTTGGGGGCATAGGTAGAATCACACTGAGACCTTCATATCTATTAGGCAAGTGATATTTCTACTCAAATTTATCATACCTTAATGAGTTTTAATGAAGCAGAAATCCATCAATTATTTTATTATTTGTCAGGAACACCATTTATTCTACTTTATTTAAACTCTCAAAGTGAGGAGTATTGAATAAACTTCAGCAGAATGCTAGAAGTACCGAATAAAGTTCATCAGTAGTCCTACTATTAAAAATACAAAATATTATATTTTCATGCATAAATGTCATAAATGAGCACCTTCCCATCCCCTCCCTTTGTCTCAGCCACAAACTTCAGAGGCACGCTCTCCCTTGAACTCGCTAGCGATGCAAACCAGAAAAGCCAGTAGTCTTTATTCTCTTTCCCATCCTCAAATTCCAATTCTCTGTCTTTCCACAGCTTTGTTCTAGGAGACCTGATGATGGTGCCTCCCCTTCTCTGCTCCCATTCCCAGGAGACTATGTACATCATCTCTTACAGCCTTCTTGATTCATACCATCCCTATGTCTCAGCCACCAACGTCAAGGGGCTCTATCTCTGCCTACCCATTGGTCACCCTAGTCAGGGAATGAGAGAAGCAATCCACAGTCTTCTCATGCCTCCTCCACTCTGATTCCCTGCCTTCTAGAAGAGGACCTGATGACCTTCTGAGGCTTCCTTTAATCTCTTCTTTCCCAACTTTCCTCCCTCTTGTGAACTCTCTCATACCCACACTTTCTAGTATGAGCCTATTCTTTCATGTCATTTCATAACTCAGAGAAAAGCATTCCACCCAGTACCCCAAAGTGGTCACAGGTGGCAGAGCCCCAGAAGGACTCCTTACCAGATAACCCACAATTATCACATTCTCCTAAGATCTGGAGATGGCAACAGAAACCAAGTAATGGAAAACCCATCAAACAAAGACAAGATCTGATATTAACACTCAGATTTATAGTCATCCCAAATCCATAGGCTTAGACTCCACAATAAAAAGAAAATTAATAACATCCTTACCAGATAACCCACAATTACCACATTCAATCTTTGCTTTATAGTTCTCTGAAGCACAGTTCTGCTTAAACTTTGAAACCTAAAGTTAGCCATCAACATAATGCTCGTCCTGACCTCACAACTGTGTATTGCACTAATACCCCGTTACCTCTTTTCACCTTCACTCTCCCCTCCTCTTTCTCTTTCTCCTTTCCACTTCTTAGTTACTTTTATGTACTGAGAGAGCAATGGACCAAAGTAGGACAACAATGGAAATGTAAATAAATAGTGTAATTAGCAAAAAAGTAAATAAAGGAAAAAAAAAAAACCAAACAGATAAGCAAATGAAAAAAAGTATCGAGACAGCGTGTTGGTCAAATACTGAAGTGTTGATTTGGATGATCCATGCCTAGCCATGATCTAGACATGTGTGGAATGATTTGTAAACTCTTACTGATGATCTCTTATTGTGACAAGCCAAGCAACCTGTGTGTCCCAAAATATGTCTTGTTTTTCAGGCCCCTCAGGTTTGGTTTTGAATGTCTGATTTCTGTGTGAGATTAATGCTTTCTCCTGGCTTCCCCCTCATAGCTTTTCTACTATGGAACAATATTGCTGTCTCTTATCAATCATTATTCACTGTAAACTTATTGACTTGCATCCATTCATGTTTCCTAATTCATCTGTGTACCTTAGAAGAGTTCCCTAGTCACATTATTTCCCTCATGTTATAGTAGGCCTAACAACACTGCTTATCTATCCATGACAACCACACAGAGACATCCATGGATCTAGGCAAGCTCCTCATTGCTTGTTAAGTGCTCAAAGCATTCCTTGATTTTATCTGCCTTGATTTTATTCCATATCCAAGTTCCTGCTTATAGATGTATTAATCAAGTCACAATAACTTTGTACATTTTAGCCTTTGAAACTCTCGTTTCTAACGCATAAAAATTACTATATTCTAACCAAACTTCACAAAGCACACTTGTGATACAGAATCAATTATGAAGAAAATAAGAATAATTAACTTCAATAATTAGAAATATATGAATTTTAATGCATTACCCAAAGTATAAAAACTATTTTGTATTAATATGGAGGTCTGGGTTATAAAACTAGTCTCCCAGGTTTATTCTATCTGGGTCTATGTAAGATATTACATAGATTTAAGAATTGAACTGAATGCATTGACTCCACTCAGCTATCTACCATGCTCTTATTGTAGCTTATGAAGAAATTAACATAACAAACACAGAGTGAAGAAATATACATTGCTCTCAAATTTGTCCTTCTTTCCAATAGATAGTTGTGCTTCTGTCTGCATTTTATAAAATATTTTTATGTATATGAGTGATTAGCATTCATGTATGTTTGTATAGCTCATGGATACTTGGTTCCCTTGAAAGTCAAAAGATGGACTGCAGTTTACAGACGGTTGTGAGCTTCCTTGAGGTTGCCTTACTCACTCTTGAGTATTGAAGTGAAAGCTCAAGGTTAGAGAAGTGGCTCATCCATGAAAGGCTAAACTCATAACCAAAAGCATCAGAATTAAGCTTTATGTCGAGGTGAATTATGAATGTGCATTTTCCAGGGAGCACATTTTTATCATAAAAGTTTTAAATTACTCAACTTTGGACAAACATAAATTTTTTAAAAGAAAATAAGTAATGCATGTTTAAGCACTCTCCTTTCTCTGGTATGATGTGTCAGGTGTTATAATTAGTTTGTCTAAAACCATTAACAAATTGAATGCAGAATGCCTTGGCTGCCAGAGCTGGCACCAGGTATTCATTCGAGACTGGATCTAGTCTAGAGAGAAAATAAATGGACAGAGGCTGCACATGACCCTGAGCTAGGTTTATGCTCCCTGAGTTTACCTTCCTTTCAGGAAATGCATGAGGGCTAATATCCTCAAATGCCCAGTTGTGAAATGGATGGCGCCAGGAAAGGAGTTGTGTTTGGAGAGAATATGTGAATGCATGCAGTCCGCATCATATTTCGAATGCCCAGCTATAGAAGTTGTCTATCATTCCATGATTGGTGGGTTTAACTATGATTTGTGGATTTTCTAAAGTGCCACATATAGCCCAACAGGATAAATTTCCTGGTCGAGGACATGGCGGTCGTGGTGGATTCATGTTTTCTGCCCATTCAGCCTATGTTCAAATAATGCTCAAGATATTAACATGAGTTTTACCATGTAGTGCTTAATATTTTTTTGTGTGTGCAATTTTTACACTGTAAGTCAGAAATTTACAAATGTCAAGATCAGTGACAGAAATCATAGACTGGGCATGTTTGACTGATTGGAAAAGAATATTCCCTGAGTTGATACTCTTCGATGTAACATACTTGGTTTTATATCTCAAAAGTTGTCCACGTTTGCCTGGATTTAAGAATGTCATTCAATGATTTGTAAATATATAATATCCTGGACTTTTTGTTGCTTCATTGTAAAATGGATGTATTTATAAAGGAGGTCTGGAAGCTGTTTGTTTATTATGTGAAGGCAGAACTCTTCTACAGGTCCTGGACCTATCACTAAACAGCCAATGAACACAGTGTTTGTTCTATTCTGTTCTGATGCACTCTTAGGCAGAACGCTTTCCAAGTTGTTGCTGTGGATGGAGTCTGCAGTGGAATTCTTCAGTGCCTCTCTGCTGAAGACTGCATGGATTGGCTCCAAGCAATAGCAACTAACATTTCAAACCTCACAAAGCACAATGTAAGTACTGATTCAAGGAATAAATATCTAACCAGAAAGTCTTTCAACATTTGTAGGTTTATTCAGTGGCATTTCACTTTGCTACATTTATTAGTGCCATTCTAAGAATGATCTTCCTTTTGCTTCCTGGGAAAGTGGTGCTGACACACAAGAGAAAAATCATTTCAGCATGAAAACCCAGGCAGAACTGGCCTGTGAAAAATCCTCACAGGTTTCTTTTGCTCAGTACCTAAAGCAACTGCTTTAAATAAACATGATATAGAGTTTGGCATGAAAATGGTCTGTTTGAGTAAGAGCACACTTTCAAGCAAGCTGAGTTATAATTTCAAGGAAATGTTATTGGTTTGTCTTGGGTGACCCTAGGACTGTGGCAGAGAATGTGTGAATTAGAAGATCCAGGTAAAAGGTATTAATGTAGAGACTGAAAGATTCTAGTTTCAGAAACTGTGGTGCTCTGTGGACCCAAGGTTAGTGAATGGATGTCATTATGGGTTGTAAGAACCTGGGCAGAATGTTAAGGTCTCTGTCAATAGAAATAGCTTCCTTCCTGACCTGTATTTCTCACATCCTTCTTCTCTGATTTCCTGTGTGGTTTTGTGGTCATCATGTCTTTGTTACCACTGCATCGAAATAATTTATCCTTTCTTGGTATTCTAGGAAGATAGTCTAATGAAGTTTGAAATCATAAACCAGGAAGAAATATAAAGCTTAGGCTATAAAATGCTTTTTGGGCAAACACAAGGACCTGGATTTGTACTCAGAACACATGAGAAAAAGCAGAGTACCCTATAACTTTAATAAGCTCTGGGGGACAGAAACAGTCCAGTCACACGCACTTACTAGCTAGGATGCATGGAGCATTTGGCAGGCATCAGACAAGTGGATGTACTGCAGAGACCAGATGAGAACCAGCTGAGGTTGCTCTGGAGCATCAATACACATTCATCTACACCTCAGCATCAATAAAAGTACATTTATACAGACACACCCACCCACTATGTCATGTTGTTTAGTGATGCTAGTATTATAAAAGATTGTTCCATGAACCTAGGATCAGTCAGGGGCAGGACACTTCCATTTCTGCCTGTGCCCAGAGTTGAAAGCCAATTGCCAGGAGCAACGGCACACCTGAGAGCAGTGGTAAGACCAACTCTTCTGCTCCAAGTGACTGGCCTGGAGTCCTCAGGACACACAAACACAGGTGCAGTCTAGGACAGGACCCTTCCAATTTCTGCCTGCACCCTCAGCTAAACTAGTCCCACAGTTCTCTGTACACAGATCTGGCTGAAAGAAAACAGGTGTGGAGGAGTGCTGACACACAGGCTTATAGCACGGTCAAGCCACTGTCAAAGACAGCAAGAAAAGGTAACACCAGAGACAGCCTGATGGCGAGAGGCAAGTGAAGGAACCTAAGCAATAGAAACCAAGACTACTTGACATCACTAGAGCCCAGTTCTCCCACCAAAGCAAATACTGAATATCCAAACACACTGGAAAAACAAGATTTGGATTGAAAATCCCATCTCATGATGATGATAGAGGACTTTAAAAGAACATAAAGAACTACCTTAGAGAAATACAGAACAACACAGGTAAACAAATAGAAGCTCTTAAGAGGAAGAACAAAAATGCCTTAAAGAATTACAGGAAAACACAACCAAGCAGGTGAAGGAATTGAACAAAAACATCCAGGATTTAAATATGGAAATAAGAACAATAAAGAAATCACAATGACAGACAACCCTAGAGATAGAAAACCTAGGAAGGAGATCTGGAGTCATAGACTCAAGCATCACCAACAGAATACAAGAGATACAAGACAGAATCTCAGTGGTAGAAGATACCATAGATAACATTGACACAGCTATCAAAGAAAATGTAAAACACAAAATCTCCTAACCCAAGGAAATCTAGGATATGACGACAATGTCAAACCAAAGGATAATAAGTAAAGAAAAGAACAAAGATTCCCAATAAATATTTTCACCAAACTTATAGATGAAAACATTCATAACCTAAAGAAAAATATGCCCATAATCATAGAAGAAGCCTAAAGAACTCCATATAGATTGGACTAGAAAGGAAATTCCTCCCATTGCATAATAGTCAAAACACCAAATGCACAAAACAAAGAAAGAATAATAAAAACAGTAAGGGAAAAAGGACAAGCAGCATAAAAAATCAGAGCTATCAGAATTACACCAGATTTCTCATCAGAGACTATAAAAGCCAGAAGATCCAGGACAGATGTCATACATACCCTAAGAGAACACAAATGCCAGCCCTGTCTACTTTATCCTGCCAAAGTCTAATTAGCAAAGATGGAGAAACTAAAATATTCCATGACAAAAGCAAACTTACACAAAATCTTTCTGCAAATACAGACCTACAAATGGTCATAGATGGAAAAGTACAATAAAAGGTGGGAAACTACACCCTAAAAAAGTAAGAAAGTAATCTCCTTGCAACAAACCCAAAACATGAGAGCCGCAAAAACATAATTTCACTGCTAACAACAAAAATAACAGGAAATAATAATCACTATTCCTTAATATCTCTTAAATCAATAGACTCAATTACCCAATAAAAAGATACAGACTAAGATACTGGATATGTAAAGAAGACTGAGCATTTTGCTGCATACAGGAAACACATGTCAGTGACAAAGAGAGACACTACCTCAGAGTAAAAAGGCTGGAAAACAATTTTCCAAGCAAATGGTCAAAAGAAACAAGCTGGAGTAGCCATTCTAATACTGAAAAAAAAATAGACTTGAAAAGTCATGAAAAAAGATAAGGAAGGACAATTCATATTCATCAAAGGAAAAATCCATAAAGATGAATTCTCGATCCTGATATTTTTGCTCCAAATGCAAGGGAACCTCCATTCATAAAAGAAGCTTTAAAAAAGCTCAAACTACACATTGCACCTCACACAATAATAGTGAGAAATTTCAACACCCCACTATCATCAATGGACAGATCATGGAAACAGAAACTAAACAGAGACATAGAGAAACTAACAGAAGTTCTGAACCAAATGGATTTAACAGATATTTATAGATGTATCATCCTAAAACAAAAGAATATACCATCTTCTCAGCACCTCATGGTACCTTCACAAAAACTGACCATATAATTGGTGACAAATCAGGCATGAATAAATACAAAGAGTTTGAAGTGATACCATCAATTCTATCTGATCACCATGGATTAAGACTTGTCTTCAACAACAACAACAACAACAACAACAACAACAACAACAACAACAAACTACAGAAAGCCCACATACACATGGAAGTTGAACAATGCTCTATTCAATGATAACTTTTTCAAGGAAGAAATAAAGAAAGAAATTAAAGACTTTTTATAATTTAATGAAAATGAAGGCACAACATACCCAAACTTATTAGACACAATCAAACCAGTGCTAAGACAAAAATCTCATACCTCTGAGTGCCTCAAAAGAGAAAACGGAGAGAGCATACATTAGCAGAGTGACAGCATACCTAAAAGCTCTAGAACAAAAAGAAGAAAATACAACCAAGAGGAGTAGTATTCAGGAAATAATCAAACTCAGGGCTGAAATCAACAAAGTAGAAACAAAAAGAACTATACAAAGAATGAACAAAACCAGAAGCTGGTTCTTTGAGAAAATCAGCAAGATAGATAAATGCTTTGCCAAACTAACCAGAGGGTACAGAGAGAGAGAGTACCAAATCAACAAAATCAGAAATGAAAAGGGAGAGATGACAACAGAAGCTGAGGAAATTCAAAAAATCATAGGATTCTACCTAAAGAAAAGCCAAAACTGGAAAGTCTGGATCAAATAGACAATTTTCTAGACAGATATCAGGTACTAAAGGAAATCAGGATCAGGTAAACCATCTAATCAGTCCCATTACTCCTAAGGAAATAGAAGCAGTTATTAAAAGTCACCTAATCAAAAAAAGTCAAGGCCCAGATGGGTTTAGCACAGAGTTCTATTGGAACTTCATAGAAGACCTAATACCAATACTGTCCTCAGAAGATGGAAAGACCTTCCATGCTCATGTATTGGAAGGATTAATATAGTAAAAATGGCCATTTTTCCCAAGGCAATCAACAGATTCAATGAAATCCCTATCAAAATTCCAACTCAATTATTCATAGAGCTGTAAAGAGCTATTTCCAAATTTATTTGGAATAACAAAAAACCCAGGATAGTGAAAACTATCCTCAACAATAAAAGAACTTATGGGGGAAATCACCATACCTGACCTCAAGCAGTATTACAGAGCAATAGTTATAAAAGCTGAGTGGTACTGGTACAGAAATCGGCAGATGGATCAATGGAATAGAACTGAAGACCTATAAATGAACCCAATCACCTATGGTCACCTGATCTTTGACAAAGGAGCCAAAACCATCTAGTGGAAACAATATAGCATTTTCAACAAGTGGTGCTGGTTCAACTGGAGGTCAACATGTAGAACAATGCAAATTGATCCAATTTCATCACCCTGTACAAAGCTTAAATCCAAGTTGATCAAAGACCTCCACATAAAACCAGATACACTTAAACTAAGAGAAGAAAATGTGGGGAAGAGCCTCCGACTGAACACCAATGGCTTATACTCTAAGAGCAAGAATTGACAAATGGCACCTCATAAAACTGCAAAGCTTCTGAAAGGACACTGTCATTAGGACAAAATGGAAACAGATAGATTGGGAAAAGATCCTTAACGAATCCTACATCCGATAGAATGCTAATATCCAACATGTACAAAGACCTCAAGAAGTTACACTCCAGAGAGCCAATAACTTTATTGTAATGAGGTACACAGCTAAACAAAGAATTCTCAGCTGAGGAATATCGAATGGCTGAGAAGCACCTAAAGAAATGTTCAACATCTTTAGTCATCAGGAAAATGCAAATCAAAACAACCCTGAGATTCTACCTCACACCAGTGAGAATGGCTAAGATCCAAAACTCAGGCAACAGCAGATGCTGGCGAGGATATGGAGAAATAGGAACACTCCTCCATTGTTGGTGGGATTGCAGACTGGTACAACCATTCTGGAAATCAGTCTGGAGGTTCCTCAGAAAATTGGACATTGAACTACCTGAGGACCCAGCTATACCTCTCTTGTGCATATACCCAAAAGATGCTCCAACATACAACAAAGACACGTGCTCCACTATGTTCATAGCAGCCTTATTTATAATAGCCAGAAGCTGGAAAGAATCCAGATGCCATTCAAAAGAGAAATGGATATAGAAAATGTGGTATCTGTGCAGGAAGGGGAGGGGGGAGGGGGATGTTTGCCCGGAAACCGGGAAAGGGAATAACATTCGAAATGTATATAAGAAATACTCAAGTTAATAATAAAAAAAAAAAACAATGACCTCATGAAATTCATAGGCAAATCGATGGAACTAGAAAATATCATCCGAGTGAGGTAACCCAAACACACACATACACACACACACACACACACACACACAAAAAAAAACACATGGTATGGTATACACTCACTGATAAATGGATATTAGCCCAAAAGCTTGAATTACCCAAGATACAATCCATAGACCACATTAAGTTCAAGAAGGACCATCAAAGTGAGGATGCTTCAGTCCTTCTTAAAAGGGTGAACAAAATTATTCATTGGAGGAGTTATGGAGACAAAGTTTGGACTTAGAGAATGACTATATAGCCACCAAACCTAGACAATATTGATGAAGCCAAGAAGTGTATGCTGACAGGAGCCTGACACAGCTGTCTTCAGAGAGGCTCAGCCAGAGAGTGACAAATACAGAGGTGATTGCCAGCAGCAAACTATTGAACTGAGAACAGGGTCTCCATTAAGAAAGGATTGAAGGAGCCGAAGGGACTTGTGACCCCATAAGAACCAACCAACCAGAGTTCCCAGGGACTAAACCACTACCCAAATAGTACACATGGACAGATCCATGGCTCTAGCTGCATATATATATAGCAGAGGATGTCCATATTGGGCACCAATGGGAGGAGAAGCCCTTTGTCCTGACAAAGCTGGATCCCCCAGTATAGGAAAATGTCAGGACAGAGAGGCAGGAAGAGTGGGGTGGTTGTGGAGGGGGAACACTCTTATAGAAGAAAAGAGAGGTGGATGGGCTAGGGAGCTTATGGCAAAGAAACCAGGAAAGGGAATAACATTTGAAATGTAAATTTAAAATATCCAATGAAAATAAGAAATTGCTTAAGTAAAAAAAAAATGAGATCCTAAATGTTCTAAAATGATAGTTTTTCCTTTAATTCATTTATTTTAGTTCATTTTACATCCCAATAGCTGCCCCCTTTCCTTGTCCCTCCTCACATAATCCCTCCCCCAAATTCCCTCCTCTTCTCCTCTGAGAGGATGGGTGTCCTCCACACTGGCACATCCAGTCTCTGAAGGGCTATGCACATCTTCTCCCATGGAGGCCAAACAAGGCAGCTAAGGTTAGGGGATCAGATTCCACAGACAAGCACCAGCTTTAGCAACAGCCACTGATCCAGTTGCTGGGTGACCTATATGAAAACTGAGCTGTACATCTGCTACATAGGGTCTGGGAGCCCTTGTATGCTCTTTGGTTGGTGGCTCAGTCTATGAGAACCCCCATGGGTCCTGGTTAATTTACTCTGTTGGTCCTCCTGTGGAGTTCCTATCCTTTTCAAGGCCCTCAATCCTATTTAATTTTTAATTGTTGAATATTAAAAAAAATAATTGCTCTTCCCTTTACTAGTCTTCTGGTCATTTCAACCTCTGAGAAGTTTCACAAATTTTGTGACTTGTTTCTCATTGATTTCTAGCTTATCGCATAGGACATAAGATATAAGAAACTATTGCTTTAACATTATAAAGGTTTGCTTTGTGACATTAAATGTTATCTGAGCACTGAGAACCCCCACTATGGTTTTTATTAGAGCTGTCTGTAAGTCTATGTCCAGTAGTAGTCTTTTGTCTTTTGGAAAATCAATACAATGCCAAAACTTATAGATGTAAAGTTAGTAGTACAACTTCATGGTGAAGTATATTCTGTATGAACATTAAGTTGTCTTGACTTCTGACTAATATTGATCTATAGTGTATTTTTTCAGATGTAATCATTATATGTACATATGAACAAATGACATCATTTCAAGTATGATTGTTACAAGTTACAATTTTTCATATTATGTTAATATTTTTGAAATTTGTTATATGCTTAACAATAATTTATGTGGAATTTTTACATATTATTTTCCATTTTTTATATTTTAGAGAAATGCAATCATTTTTATTAATAATTAGCAGCCACACTACCTCAATATTCTGCTGAATATTTGTTAAATAACAGCAAAAACTGATATAAGTTCTAAATATTTATACAAGGTTTCATTTCTAGAACTTCCTTAGAATAAAAAAAAGTAAGAAACTTGAATTAACATCTACCTGACCTAGCTAGGTTTCTGTAAGGTAAATGTGACTTTCTCCTTTTGTACTTTTATAATTCAACACTGATGTAGTTGTACTAACATATACTATAATCATAATATTTGTTAGTGAGAGCTGACTAGAAGAACAAAATTATATATATATAATTTTGAGAGACAGAGACAGAGACAGAGAGACAGAGACAGAGACAGAGCACTGAAATAATAGATAAGTCATATTATAGTCATGGCAGAGTAAGCATGTAAGTCTCTCAGCAGATTAAATAAGATGTCCAAGTAAATGTCACCTTAACACAGCTGACAGTCACCCAAGAAGAAAGTTACAACTGAGATGTTTCTTAGAATAGGCTGTCCTGTGGGTACACTGTGGGGGTTGTAATGTAGTATAAGCTGATGGAGAATGGCCCAGCCTACTATGGTAGGCACGATTCATTGGACAGGTGACCCCAGACTTTATGAGAAGGTGACTAAACCAGAGCCTGAGTGATCTAAGTATCAACAGGTTTTCTCTATGGTTTTTGGGTAAAGTTCCTGTGCAACTTCCTGCCCTGACTCCATCACGATAGACTGTGGAGTATAAATCAAATGAATTCTGAATTTTCCTGTAGTCAGAATGCTTTACCAAAGCTATTCAAAGGAAAACAACACCAAGAGTTCAGAGATGGTGTCTAGTTTCTACATTTCATAGTGAGCACGTGACAGGGTGGAGATTGAGCCATGAAGTTGATATCTCTTTTCTACAACAGCTTCTGCACCTTTGCTTTCTCTCTATCAGAGTCCTAGTTTTGCAGGTGCTATCACTTGGCTCAGTCCTTTAACTAAACATTTCTTCCAAGAAGCAGATTTTCTAAGAGGGCCCTTAGGATCTAGACCGCTGACAATTTGAATCTGGCTGTGAAGAAAGTATTATTTAAAGCTTAGCAGTCTACTCTTTTTTTAAAAGGCATTTCTCAGGCATACAGAGCCATGGTTCATGAGTAATGTATCCTTATGATTGTGGTCAAGAAACATACAGTACATTCTTTTTTTTTTTTTAATTCTTTTTTTCAGAGCTGGGGACCGAACCCAGGGCCTTGTGCTTCCTAGGCAAGCGCTCTACCACTGAGCTAAATCCCCAACCCCCATACAGCACATTCTTATAAGGTATTGGCACAGAAACCGAAGAGATATAGAATTACCATTGTCATATGTGGTTTTAGCAGGACACCACTAAATTAACAAAGTTTGGAAGGAAAACAGAACATCACTTTTGCTCAAGCAATGTGGCTTGGTCAACCTTATGGGTACTCAATCTATTTGTGTTTGTTTAGGCACATCTTAATCTTCCTCTGTCTGTATTAGCACAACAGTTTACCTCAGTTTTGTAAAATAGTATCAACCCCAGAACATTTAAAAAGCAACAGAAATACAAGACAGTTGGCTACAGCAGCTTGCCTGTCTTAGTTTGAAAAAAGATACAATATATTTACCAGGATCTTTCTGGGGCCAAAAGCAAACTCTGCAGTTACTCTGGCTGAAAGGGACAATTGCTTTTAAGAAGGAGCTGTGACTTCATAAGTCGGTAAGATTTGCAAATTTTGCCTAATCCCTGATTTCAAACTTCTGAGTTTCATCAATGATTTCACAAGTATTATGTAGCAACTGAGGGCATAGGAAGGAACAGAGGCAAAGGAATAAGTGACCACAAGTATTTTTTCCAAAAATGGAATGATCTATATTATAATTCTACCAATATTAAACGTGTGTGTGTGTGTGTGTGTGTGTGTGTGTATGTGTGTGTGTGTAAATATGTGTGGGTTCATTGCAAGTGTAGATACATGTATGTAGATGAAAAAATGGAATGATCTATTATAATATTAAAATTAAACAGTATGACACTACTGGGGGTGTGTCTGTGTAAATGTACATGTGTTCATATGTAAGTGTAGATACATGTGTATAGATGCAAAAAATGGAATGATATATATTATAATACTACCAACATTAAACAATGTGACAGTAGTTTGAATGTGTCTGTCTGTGTAAATGTATGTGTGTTAATGTAGAAGTATAGATACATGTGTATACATGCAAAAATGGAACAATCTTTTTTGTATATTTTTATTTACATTCCAAATGTTATTCCCTTTCCAGGATTCCCATCCATAAAGTCCTTATCCCATCCACCTCTGCCTTCTTCTATAAGGGTGTTCCCTGTCTCCCACCTCTCCCCTTCCTGCCACCCTGCTCTGATATTCCCCTACACTGGGGGGAGTCCAGCTTTGGCAGGACCAAGGTCTTCTCCTCCCATTAGTGCCCAAAATGGTCATCCTCTGCTACATATGCAATTGGAGCCATGTGTCTGTTCATGTGTACTCTTTGCGTAGTGGTTTAGTCCCTGGGAGCTCTGGTTGGATGGTATTGTTGTTCTTATGGGGTTGCAAGCCCCTTCAGTTCCTTCAATCCTTTCTCTAACTCCTCCAGTGGGGACACTGTTCTCAGTTCAATGATTTGCTGTTTGCATTTACCTCTGTATCTGTCACTCTCTGGCTGAGCCTCTTAGGAGACAGCTATATCAGGCTCCTGTCAGCATACATTTTTTGACTTCATCAATATTATCTAGGTTTGCCCCACTTGGGAGCTAGCATACACACACACACACACACACACACACACACACACACACACACAGACACACACGTATATATACATATATATATACATATATGCATATATATATACACATATATACACACATATGTATTCAAACTTTGTCTCCATATTTCCTCCTATGAAATTTTTTGTTCCCCCTCTTAAGAAGGACTGAAGCATCCACATTATGGTTGTCTATCTTGAGCTTAATGTGGTCTATGGATAGTATCTTGGGTAATTCAAACTTTTGAGCTATTATCCACATATGAGTGAGTACATACCATACCATGTGTGTTTTTTTGTGATTGGGTTACCTCTCTTAGGATAATATTTTCTAGTTCAATCCATTTGCTTATGAATTTCATGAAGTCATTGTTTTTGATAGCTGAGTAGTATTCCACTGTGTACATGTACATTTTCTGTATCCACTGCACTGTTGAAAGACATGTGGGTGCTTTCCAGCTTCTGGCTATTATAAATAAGGCTGCTATGAACATAGTGGAGCATGTGTCTTTGTTATATGTTGGAGCATCATTTGGGCATATGCCCAAAAATGGTATAGCTGGATCGTGAGGTAATTTTTTTAGAAACCACCAAAATAATTTCCAAAATGGTTGTACAGGTTTACACTCATACCAGCCAGGGAGGTACATTCCTCTTGGTTCACATCCTTGCTAGAATCTGTTGTTACCTGAGTTTTTTATCTTAGCCATTCTGACTGGAGTCTCAGGGTTATTTGATTTGCATTTTCCTGATGACTAAGGATGTTGAACATTTCTTTAGGTACTTCTCAGCCATTTGCTATACCTCAGCTGATAATTCTTTGTTTTGCTCTGTACCCCACTTTTAATAGGGTTATTTGACTCTCTGAAGTCTAAATTCTTGAGTTCTTTGTATATATTGGATATTAGCCCTTTATCAGATGAAGACTGGTAAATATTTTTACCCAATCTGTTGGTTGTTGTTTTGTCCTAATGACAGTGTCCTTTCCTTTACAGAAGCTTTACAGTTTTTTGAGGTCCCACTTGTCGAATCTTGCTTTTAGAGCATAAGCCACTGGTGTTGTATTCAGGAAAATTTCTCCAGTGCCTATGTGTTCAAGTTTCTTCCCCACTTTTTCTTCTCCTAGTTTGAGTGTATCTGGCTTTATGTGGAGGTCCTTGATCTACTTGTACTTAAGCTTTGAACAAAGTGATAAGAATGGATCAATTTACATTCTTCTACATGCTGACCTCCAGTTGAAATAGCACCATTTGCTGCAAATGCTATCTTTTTTCCCACTGGATGGTTTTAGCTCTATTTTCAAAGATTAAGTGACCATAGGTGTGTGGGTTCATTTATGGGACTTTAATTCTGTTGAACTGATCGACTTGCCTGTCTCTGTACCAATACCACTCAATTTTTATCACTATTCCTCTGTAGTACAACCTAAGGTCAGGGTTAGTGATTACCCCAGAAGTGCTTTTATTTTTGAGGATATTTTCACTATCCTGTTTTTTGTTTTTTTGTTTTTTGTTAATCGAGATGAATTTGCAAATTGCTCTTTGTAACTCTATGAAGAATTGAGTTGAAATTTTGATGGGGATTGAATCTGTAGATTGCTTTTGGAAAAAATGGCTATTTTTACTATATTACTCCTGCCAATCCATGAGCATTGAAGGTCTTCTGAGGTCTTCTTCAATTTCTTTCTTCAGAGACTTGAAGTTCTTGTCATAGAGATCTTTCACTTGCTCGGTTAGAGTCATGCCGAGGTGTTTTACATTATTTGTGACTATTGTGAATGGTGTCATTTCCATAATTTCTTTCTCAGCTTGTTTATCCTTTGAGTAGAGGAAATCTATTGATTCGTTTGAGTTAATTTTATAACCAGCCACATTGCTGAAGTTGTTTATCAAGCTTAGTAGTTCTCTGGTAGAACCTTGGGGTCATTTAACTATACTATCATATTATTCACAAGAAGTGATATTTTGACATTTTCTTTTCAAATTTGTATCCCTTTGACCTCCTTTTGTTGTCTGATTGCTCTGGCTAGGACTTTGAGAACTCTATCAAATAAATAGGACAAGAGTGCACTTCAAGGTTCTCTCCATTTAGTTTGATGTTGGCTACTGGTTTGCTGTATGCTGCTGCATTTACTATGTTGAAGTACGGGCCTTGAATATCTGATCTTTCCAGGACTTTTGTAATGAAGGAATGCTGAATTTTGTCAAATGCTTTTTCAGCATGTAATGGGATGATCTTGTGGGTTTTTCCTTGTGTTTGTTTACATATTGGATTATCTTGGTGAATTTCCATGTATTGAACCATCCGTGCATCTCTGGGATGAAGACTACTTAATCATGATGGATGATGATTTTGTTGTGTTCTTGGATTCGGTTTTTGAGAATTTTATTCAGTATTTTTACATTCATATTCATAAGGGTAATTGGTCTGACATTCTCTTTGTTTCTTGGGTCTTTGTGTAGTTTAGGTATAAGCATAATTATGGCTTTATAAAAGGAACTGGGTAGTGCTCCTTCTATTTCTATTTTGTGGAACAGTTTGGACAGTAGTGATATTATGTCTTCTATGAAGGTCTGATAGAATTCTGCATTAAACCCTGGGCTTTTTATGGTTGGAAGGCTTCTATTAACTGCTTCTATTTCTTTAGGTGTTATGGGATTGTTTAGATGGTTTATCTGATCCTGATTTAACTTAGGTACCTGGTATCTGTCTAGAAAATTGTCCATTTCATCTAGATTTGATGAAATTATCATTGAATAGAGCGTTGTTTAGCTTCCATGTCTATACAGGCTTTCTGTTGTGTTTGTTGTTATTGAAAATCCGCCTTAGTCCATGGTGATCTGGTAGGATGCATGGGATTATTTCTATCTTCTTGTATCTGTTGAGGCCTGTTTTGTGACTGATTATATGATCAGTTTTGGAGAAGGTACCATGAAGTGCTGAGAAGAAGGTATATTCTTTCATTTTAGGATGAAATTTTGCATAAATATTTGTTAAATCCATTTGGTTCATAACTTCTATTAGTTTCTCTATGTCTCTCTTTAGTTTCTGTTTCCATGATCGGTCCATTTATAGGAGTGGGGTGTTGAAATCTCCCACTGTTATTGTGTGAGGTGCAATGTGTAGTTTGTGCTTTAGTAAGGCTTATTTATGAATGTAGGTGCATTCGGAGCACAGACAATCAGGATTGAGAGTTCATCTTGATGGATTTTTTTTCTTTTGATGAATATGAAGTTATCTTTTCTGATAACTTTTGTTTGGAAGTCGATTTTATTCGATATTAGATTGGCTACTCCAGCTTGTTTCTTGGGACCATTTGCTTGGAAAATTGCTTTCCAGCTTTTTACTCTGAGGTAGTTTCTGTCTTGGTCACTGAGGTGTGTTTCCTATATGCAGTAAAATGCTGGGTTGTCTGTACATAGCCAGTGTGTTAGTCTATGTATTTTTATTGGAGAATTGAGCCCATTGGTGTTAAGAGATATTAAGGAATAGTTATTGTTTTTTCCTGTTACCTTGTTGTTAGCGGTGGAATTATGTTTGTGTGGCTATCTTATTTTGGATTTGTTTCAAGCAGATTACTTTCTTGCTCTTTTTAGGGTGCAGTTTCCCTCCTTGTGTTGGAGTTTTCCATCAATTATCTATGGTATCTTCTACCCCTGTTATTCTGTCTTCTGTCTTTTGTATTCTGTTGGTGATGCTTGAGTCAATGACTCCTGATCTCTTTCCTAGGTTTTCTATTTCCAGGTTTGTCTCTCATTGTGATTTCTCTACTGGTTCTATTTCCATTTTTAAATCCTGGATGGTTTTGTTCAATTCCTTCCCTTGTTTGGTTGTGTTTTCCTGTAATTCTTTAAGGTATTTCTTGTGTTTCCTCTTTAAGGGTTTCTACTTGTTTACCTTTGTTATCCTGTATTTATTTAAGGAAGTTCTCTATTTCTTTCTTAAAGTCCTCTACATCATCATGAAATGTGATTTTTTTAAATCCAAATCTTGCTTTTCTGGTGTGTTTGGACATCCAGTATTTGCTTTGGTGGGAGAACTGGGCTCTGATGATGCCAAGTAGTCTTGGTTTCTATTGCTTCTGTTCATGTGCTTGCCTCTTACCATCAGGTTGTCTCTGGTGATAGTTTGTCTTGCTGTTTCTGACAGTGAATTGACCCTCTTGTAAGCCTGTGTGTCAGTACTCCTGTTTACCTGATTTCTTTCAGCCAGATCTGAGTACAGAATGCTGTGGAACCAGTTCAACTCAGGGTGCAGGCAGAAACTGGAAGGGTCCTGTGCCAGACTGCTCCTGATTTGGTGTGTCCTGAGGCTACCAGCCAGATCACTTGGAGCAGAAAAGATGGTCTTACCTCTGCTGTCAGATGTGTCAGTGCTCATGGAGACTGGCTTTCAGCTCTGGGCACCAGCAGAAACCAACATTTGGTATCTCTAAAGGTGTTTTATACACAGTATTTACTATGTGTGATTTTCAGAAAAAAATGAAAGGTTTCAAATAAAAATAATGTGTCTCAAGAAATACATAGAAATAATGCTTAAAATAGTAGATGGCTAGAAACAAACAGACAGACGAAAAGTATCATGGAAGAGATTAATGAATGGGATGAAAAGAATTGATAGAATTAATGAAATGAAGAACTGTTTCATTGTGAAATAATCAAGACATATAAACCAAGATAATGAAAAGAAAGAAGATACATATTAAAAATTAAAGATGAAAAAACAGATGTTACAACAGAATCTAACATAATCCAGAAAGTTGTGAGGAAATACTTTAAAAACTATTTTTAATAACTAGAATATAAAGAAATACAGGAAACTGATTGAGACATATTACTACATATCATAATCAAGAGTATACAGACAACTTTCACAGGTGCATTGCCAGCAGCAATGAATTTATATACTGCAACAGTAAAGAGCCTGTGTACAACAAAGTTATATCTGACATAATAGTAAATAAAAGATTAGAGAATAATCTCTAATGTGAGGGATAAGATAAAGTTGTCACTGCACTCTTACTCAATGTAGTGCTTAGACTTATACACAGAAAAGTATAAATAAAGCGAGAAACACAATACATGTCAGAAAGGATGAAGTCAAATTCATTCATGCATTGATCTTGTACTTAACACATTCTACTATACAATATTTAGATATCATAAAAAGTAGAAGAAAACGTCAATATATAAATCCCAGAATTTTCTTTATATCAATAGTGAGTTTGCCATGAAAAAAGTCAGCAAAATTAGAGTCTCACTAACAATAATTTCAAAAAGAGAACAGTACTTAAGCATGACCCAGGAGAAGAAAGACCTCTACAGTACAATCTCTCAAGATCCAGGAAAACACTAAAGATGTCAATAGGATATGAAAAATAACTCCAATAATTATGGATTGTGTAATGGCTATTCCTGGTTGTCAGTTGACTATATCTACAATGAGCTATAATCCAAAATTGGCCGGCTCACCTGAGATCCTTAACTTGAGGCTAGAAGACCCAAGTTTCTGACCTGGATCTTGGCATGGAGATTTTGAGGTATAGTGGTTATGAAAAGCTTAGGCCCACACAAGGCCATACATGCACTTAGTCCCAGGAAACTAAGGCAAGGAAATCTCTGAGTTCAAGTTCAGCCTGGGACAAGTCCCAGATCCAGTCATAATTGATCTTTAATCTGGGCCACACTTTCTGCTGGAGACATATATGAGGGTACTAGAAGAAGGAAGATTTACTCTTCTTCATCTGCTTCCATTTACTTGCCAGCTCATCTGTTGGAATCTACTTCTACAGACGACTAGCTAAAACAACTAGCCTCATGGGACTGAGCAACTACTAGATTCTTGGACTTCCCATTCACAGTTGACTATTGTTGGGAAGTTAGGCTACAGACTCTAAGTCATCATAATAAATTGCCTCAATAAAGAAAGATATTTTATAATTTCTGTGATTCTAGTGAACACTGACTAAGACAGATTATAAAAATTAATATTGTGAAAATATTAGTAAAATCAATTTACAGGATGAATGCAGTCTCCATGAACCCATGGCATTCATTACAAAACTAGAAACATACTAATTTTGTAGTCTATATATGGAAGCAGACTGTACCCTCAACTGTCAATGCAATCTAGTTAAAAAATGCAATTAGGCATTATACCTGAACTCATCTTCTACTAAGAACAATACATAGTAACAAAACCATCAAGTTGCTCAAGCAAACAGACAGGAAGACCTATATGATTGCATATAGAACCCAGAGATAAATGTGACCAAAGTAATTTTACCAGGGTGGACCATCCAGTGATCCAAGGACTATATCACCGACCAAGGAGTATACAGGGAGGGATCCATGGCTCCAGATATATATGCAGTAGAGGATGGCCTTGTCTGGCATGAATGGGAGGAGAGGACCTTGGTCCTGTGAAGGTTTGATGCCCCAGGATAGGGAGCAGTGGGGCAGGAAAGAGTGGGTGGGTGCATGGGGGAGCACTCTCATAGAGGCAAGTAGAGGGGGGAGAGAGCAAATGTTGGATGGATGGTTTGTGGAGGGGTAACCAGGAAGTGGGATATTATTTGATTAATGGAATAATTAATAAAAAGACTGAAACAGCACCATTCTTGCCTTTAATTTTAGGATATAATGATATTTAAATAAGGGATTTTATGTAAGTGAAAAACATATTTGATAGGTATTACTTTTAAAAGTCAGTTATTTGTTAACAGCTATTAGAATCAAATATTTGTCTCACATTTTGATGAGAATGTTACACAACAGAGAATTCAAAGCTACTTTAGTATATTTAATATAAATTTATAGATATTGAAAATATATTTTATTTCATTATTTAGTTTCTTAGTATAAACTGAGATCTTCCATGTACGGTTGGAATGAAGAAACTGGAGAACTGTCCTGTAGTGAATTTTCACAGATAAGATTCAGGAAAGTGATCAAGAATAAGAGCAACCAAGGGAGTTAACACGGTGTTCATGTGAGATCTGATAGCAATCACATTTTAGATATCTCTCAAAATCTGTAATCCCAGCTTCTACCTGAGAAGACATTTTCACAAATCCTAACTAATGAGCCTTCTGGAATTACTAGATCCATGATGTGTAGGGACTTAAAATTTTTCATGACCAAACCATTTTGAGAACTTTTGCAAAATAACTAGAACCAGAAGAGACATGGAAAAGGGTATGCCTTGGAAGTGATCTCTGAAAATCCACATAAATGAAAGTAGCATACAGATTTCAGTCAACAGTACAATGGTCTCACTTTTGTACTCAAGAGTCTATAGTAAAGAAATGAATGGTGGCTTAGTAATATAGAGAACTGTTTGGTGTGTGGATACTTTCTGTCATATGTGTAACTTTTCCAGAAAACTAATAACGTTTAAGATAAAAATTGTATTTACATATATGTGTGTATTAAGATATTAACATTTTTTGACATAATTGTTGACTTTTTGGCTTTTTTTACCCATTTATTCACTCATGCTCTTTCGAGGAACCTACTACATGAATTTAAGTACTAGGATGTAACACTTAAAAAAAAATAGATCATGTCTGCCCTTGTGGTATAAGAAGCCAAATGAAGAAGAATGACTGAAATCAATTATGTACATAAATGAGGTTGAAATTTCTGTTTCATGGAATGAAGGATCACGAGAGGCTGTGTGTAGCTAAAAGACACATTGATACATGAACTGTGAGTATGGATTACAGGTGACTAGTGAGTAAGAACAGAGCGAGAGCAACAGTAAGAATATTCATCTATATAGAAAGGAAAAGTAGCAGGTTCTGTTATAATGTAGAAACCAGTAAATGCAGACAATTCAACTAGTGTGGGCTGATATGAAAATATTCACATTCTCACAAGTGTTTCAGAAATACTTTTCTCAAGGAGATGTCATTATTAAATTGCATATTGTTACTAGAGTTATGTCATTGACTATTCCCTCATTAAATGACAGCAATCATAGTTTTCCTTTAGTTGGTAGCTTTCTTTTATTAAACAAGGCAATGAATTGACAGTATTATGTATTTTAAAGGTTTTAACGCTAAAAGGATAGGCACATTTACTTGAACATGAACTTTAAGAGCAAAAATCTTGTAGGTCTGAATTCTACTCAAATAACTACTATCCATGAAGATAATAGCACTAAGTCACTAAATGCTGGATTTTGAGTGTGGAAGCAGAATACATAAAAATACTGCCTACATTCCAGGAGAGTGGAATGTAGGCTGAACCTCACAGCTGGAGTCAATAATACACCCGTCAGGTTACTTAAGACTTTGACTGCTTTCCTACTGGGTATGCAGACTGTTTGTTTAACCTACCTTTAAGAAAACAATACAACAATCAAACTTAATTGCCTGGCATTCTCCATGTAATCAGCTTTTACAGCCAAAGCTGTATTATTAAGTAAATGTTCTCTTCCTTGGTGCGAACACAAAAAAAAAAAAAAAAAAAAAAAAAAAAACCAATGGTTGTGTGTAGAAAAAATAATGTAGTCATGTGCTGAAAACAACATGCTGAAAAGCAACTTTATATAATAAATATGCACCATCAATTATGGACGCACCATTTGGCTATTGCACAATAACATTTGCTCATTTGTTATCTGGGTCAGTGGAGTCAGTGAGTTAATCTCTTGTAAAACTCTGTTAGAGATTTCTGTAAAGATGATTCCTTCACCATGTAATGGTTTCTGTGCTGCCCAATATATACAGAGTGAAAGAACATTGTTAAGGACAGACACAGACAAAGGGACAAACATCATCCAAGTGGCATTCAGACTTGTAACACTGGTTCTGGAAATGATGGACAATTAGAGATGCAGGGAGAGAGAAATACAGATTTAAATCTCGGCCTGCTCTGGGTAAAATTACTCCACGGCAAAGTGCCTATAATTTATTTTCCCTAATGTAGCACTGATTTATCTTGGATACTGTAAGGGTATTACTAATACATTCAAATGAATGTGAGGTAAGAATACTGTTATTAATAGAGTATAAGAAACACATTATGAAGAGGTCATATTTTAGAAGAACAACACAATACTATCTAAAACATCTCTTACAATCCTTTACCATGTGAGTAACACTATGTACATACACTTGAATTCTAGTAGAAAAACAAGTATTTGTCACACATCATAGTAATAGAAGTCTGTGATTTCTGTGATTGCAATTGGAAGTGGATAACAACCAGTACAGCAAGATAGTTTCAAGTATATAAGGCCTGAAAACAACATAGCTTCAAAATACTTTTTATCCACCAAAGTTAACAGCTCCTGTCTTTTCAGAAGTATTTTTATACTTTGAAAAGTTGGTATCATTAGTTTGGTTAGAATACAACTTCTCAATATTTATGTGAAGCTGAAACTCCATCTCATAAGTAATATCAATTTAAGTTACATTATTTAATTTAAATAAGCTCTTTAAATTTTGTCTTTTATATGGCACCAAATTTTTTCAGTTACTCTTTTGAGGTGCCTTCTAAGCTAAACCAAGCTATTTCAGAAGCTATTAATGAGTGATGGTATCTGTTGCATAGAAGGTTATGTGTTTACATATCTTTGGAATAATTGCTTTATAAATTAATTACTGAGATTCTGAAAAGTAGCTATTTGAGTATCTGTACCTTAAGGAAAATGCGAAAACTCAGTAAAATAAATTTTAAGTAGTGACTAAGCTATGAAGAAGCTGCAGGTCTGCACCCAAGTTTGTTCTTAGGAAGTATTATTGAGGAAACAGGTAACATTAGAACCATCTTCAGATAGTATCCTCACTCAGGTCTTTCAATTCATAATTGTGAAATTATGATATCAGTGTTCTGAGAGAACAATCTCTCTTATTATAGATTCAAACATAAGTTATCCATAGTAGCATTTATTGTAGTAAAATATTTCAAATTAAGCTATATGAAATATGTGCATACACATATGTGTAAGCTTAGAAACACACACACATAAACACACACATATATAATGTTTATACAATATGATCTGTATTTAAAGTAAGATAAATCTTATGTATTGATTGAGAAATCTAATTTTTTAAAATACTTTCTGTCAGACAAAGCTTTTGAATCACAATAGCCTCTGACTCTCTCAGTGGTTCTAGGAATTTCTTCAAAAACTCCTCTTGTATTGATGGTGTTTTTTTCTATTCCCTTTATAGTACTGTCTGGCCTCATTTTTTTCTACCTCGTGATCATGTAGTAGCTGGCCTGCAGTTTGTAAAACCAGTACTTGAGTGTTCAGGAAAAAAAAGAAAAATAGATAAGTGAAACCAAACATATCTGTCTCCATTTCATCAAAGGAAAATAAAATTTTGTACAAACTCACTTCATGGTATTCAGAACATGAATATGAAAATCTATGAAGATTTAAAGAAGGAGCTGGTATCTTTCTCCTAGCACTTATGGTGGTACAAATAAGGTGAGAAAAGTTTCTGAACAGTGATTGAAAAGTGAATTAATAACCACCACCTTTTTTAATACAGAAAATATGTGATTGCTGAAAACAGCCATGGATGATATAAGCTCTCAGAAAAATGGGTAAATCCCTTTAGGATTCAAAAAAGAGGCACAGATATTAATTAGACATGTGAATTTAATCAGTTGTTATTTCAGCTTTCTTCCTACATTCTTTATAGTTAACACGTTAAAAATCATATATTTTCTCTTTGAGTGAGTTTTTACTATTAGGGGAAAATATCAAGTGGAAAAATAAGACATCATTCTTAATAATGATATTGGTTGTGAAAAGGTAGCATAAAAATAAATAGGAGGTCTTTTGTCAAACCAATGAGCTTGTAGTTGAACTGATTATAATGGAAGAATAAAGCCTGTAGAATGTCACACAGGTAAAGTCAGGTACAAGATAGAATGAGGCCTGTCATTGGACGAGAAGGAAGGATGGGTGGGAGAAAAGTTTTAGAGAGAGGAGGAGACTGAAGGAGGCAGGAGAGGAGTGGAGAGAACTTGGAGGCTGATATTAAGATTCTTCTCTGCACATTTACAGGTTGTTATGAATATTTGTAAGGGATGGATGTGTACAGGGCTTTGTAGGTCTAGGTGGGCAATTATATCTTATCAATTGGATCAGATGTTATTGTGCTGTGTGTTCTTTCATGCAGCGATTTAAGTTCAAGAGAGTATGTAGTGGCTGGAGACACCAGGCCACCACAGAATTGGGATGTATATTTCCAGTATGGTGGCAACCTGCCTTGGGAACTAGATGGGTAGAGAGATTGCTGCCAGGCTCAGAAAGAAGACATCTGAAGTGTGATATGAGTGGGTGAGATGCTTTGCTGACTGAGATGAAGATATCTACCTGTTATCTTGGGGCACTATGGTGCCAGATCTAGTGTGGGATATAAGACAGCATTTTTTATAATTTTAAAGCAACAAAAGTCTCTCAGAAAACAAGTGTCTTTAAAGATGAACTTCGGGCTATGATCAGAGGCTGCAGAATGAGGTTCAAATAGGCATGGCTGTTACTTAAGTTCTTCCTTTTAATACTCATGACCATGCTGAATATTTAGATGTACATTCTAGCTAACGTCTTGTTTTCTGCATCATTTTTCCTCTACACTGTAATGGAATTGTCAGTCATGTAGTTGTCAGTTAAAAAGCTAGGTTATGTCAGTGAAATCAAATAACTACAGTCACTTAAGTCGAAACAAAAGCAAGAGGGAGCCAGGTGGTGCATTATAAACAAGCTGTAGCAATCATAGTTTTATTCTTCGTTTTGGCATCTGTGTCAGGAGGTGTTTTATTAAAAGGGAACAATGAATGTCCGGTAAAGTCAACACTGGAAGTTAAAGTTTTGTTATTTTCAAGGAAGTTTTACACTAGAAATTGACAGGTTTATTGAAGATTGCACCATTGATCAGTTGGTCTAACTTATCTCCTTGCCTCTAATTGCATACAGATCATCAGTCTCAAAGCTAAAAGCAATGCACAGGTCTTCCTTCAGTACACTGGCCCCAACAGTCTCCTAAATGTTGGGGATCCACTTAAATATGACTCACAGTGTGGACCCATGCCAGGAATAGACCAGCAGAGCATAGGCTCTACCCAATACAATATAGAGCAATAACACCCATATGAATTCCATGTGGTGACAGACATGGCAATGAAGAGAAATTATAAATGTACTCTGTGATTAGAGAGAGTCAAAAGATCATGTGTAATGTCTGACAAAGACTGCTTTGATTTGCCAGTTTCTGTTGCATTTCCTTTGTTCTGAAATGGAAATGTAAAGCCAAGGAGATAAAATAGGAAGTGAGGGCAGCATTCCCAAGCACTCGTGCAAAAGTCGTCACACTTTTCTTTATTTAGTATGCCCAGTTAGCATAGGTGAGATTATCTTCTTCATTTAAGACTCGGAGGGAATAAATAAAATACTTTTGATTGAAATAGAATTATATCAGTTAGCTGGGTGGTGGTGGTACATACATTTATCCCCAGTGCCTGGGAGGGAGGTTTGATGCCAGCATGGTCTATAGAATGAGTTCCCAGACAGCTGAGGCTACACAGAGAAACCCTGTCTCAATAAATAAATAAATAAATAAATAAATAAATAAATAAATAAATAAATAAATAAATAATTACCTCAGCCCTCTTTCCCTTTTCTTCCTCTAGTTTCTCTCAGTTATCCTTCCTCAAACCTATGCCCTTCACCATCCAGATGATAGCATTTTTTTCTTTGTCTTTGTTACATGCAAGTGTGGGCCCCAGCCACCCACACAAAGGGGGTTTTAAGTAGAACCTGCTGAATCGATTTTGTTGTTTGTATAGAAAGGCTGATTGCTTTGTGAGAGAAGCTAATCATTTTTCAAGCAGCCAATATTTTCTTTAGTTCTTTATCTAAGGCTAAGACCCCATAAGAATCTTCTCATTCCATGTTAACATGTCTGATCTTGTCTTCTTTATGGAGGTATTTCTAGGAGAGGCTGTTTCACAATAGACTTTCTAGTATTATGGCTCTTACAATTTTTCTGCCATCTCTTCTGTGATATTCCCTGAGCATAGATGCAGGAGCTAGCATGTAGATGTATCCATTGGGCCTGAGCTCTTCACAACCCATAGATCTCCATGTAGCATCCAGTCATTGTTTAAGGTGATGATTTCCATTTACTATAAAGGATGCTTCATTGATGAGTGTTACCTACATGTGTGGATACAAAGATAAAATTTGCGATGTAGTGAGAAATTATGCTCATCTAGCAAAGTCATGGGGTTAGATAATTCTGTAAGGTCCATGACCTCACTAGCCCCAGACAGCCACCTAAGTTTCCAGAAGTAGGCATGATTTACTTTTTGTTAAGTGGGCTGTGTGTGTAACTGGACACCTATTACTTGCTACAGAAGTATGAGTGCCACTTGTAGTACTGTCATACATGTCTTGCTAATCATTGCTACAGTCACAGGTGTTTCATCTGTGTAAGACTATTCAATTGTTCCCATCCTTTGGAAGCTTTCATATTTTTTTCTGAAACAATGAAATATGTACCACAGGAAAGAGGATTTCACGTTAGATCTAGCTCTATCCATTGGAACCATGTGTCCAATGAGTATTGTGTCTTCAGCAATAAGAAGCCTTCCTCAAACCCTGAGAGCCAACCAAAGGATACTTGGATAATTATATTTTTCTGGGAAGCACTTGGACTATCCTGGCCAACTCTTTAAAGAGGTTTCTCATTTCTGGTGCAACAGTTTCTGTTAGTCTGTGGTTCTTGTGAATAAGACTGTTAGCCCAAGAGACTTGATTTTCTTTAATCCTTGTGTATGTGTTGTAAAATATTAGGTAAATACAAAATATTATGATACACTTCCTCCAGCCTTATTAAACAACCAGGTGTTATTTGTCCTTCCTCTCTATGTTCCTCTGTTTTCCCTAGTTTGAAGCCCCCTGCCACCTGTTACTGTTTCCAATTTTATCGTCACAATACAGGTAGCATCTTAAGTCATTATCTGTGTCCATTATGATAACACTGCATATTCACCACTGCATACCTGAAGGTAGTTTCTCTGTTTGAATTCTTCTGTAAGTGCTTGATATTCATACCCTAAGATTTGGGATTATTTATTGCATTTTTGGAAACTATACAAAAAAAAAACTTTATCATTGGCCCCCAATTACCATGCATGTCTGCATTCTTGATTTTGGTGAAACAAACAAAGGTGAATACTTTAAAGGTGAGTTTCTGAACAGAGGTTGTTTGGATAGTTACAGCATATTTCAGGCTATCAATCACACTGGTATGCTTCAGTGCATGTGAGTGTGTATATTTGTGTAAGTGTGGGTATCTGCATGAGCGTTTGTGAGTATATATGAGTTTGCATATGTGTGCACTATGTGAAAATATGAGAGAGTGTGTATGTGTGTGTGAGTACATGGGTATTTCCTTGGTTTGACAGTGGTGGCAGGCTACACTTGGTGGTTGTGGCGGCCATGGCTGAGAACACAGGGAGGCCTCTATAGCTCCCCATGGCAGATCCTGATGAAAAAAGGCAGTCCTTGATTTTATGACATTTATTATCATGGCAGAAAGTGGATGAATAAAACTGTACCCCACTTCTCAAGGTGGGCCTGACATTAAATACCTTTTGTAGGGAAGAGTGTCTGGGGAACAGAGTTCATTGGCTAAGCCTCCAGGCCTTTAGGTACCTCATTATAGTAGAGATCTGTCTTAAGCAAAAGTGACCTGTGGTCACATCCACTACCTATGGTGGGGTTTGGGGCATTGCCCTTACATGACTAATGGCCAAACATCTATGGAGGGCTGCAACTAGTGATGGACCTGGTTTCCTGGAAGTCAGGTGAAATGCCTACTTTCCTTCAGGGTCACTGGGGATTCTAGCTTTTGCTCAACTGGGAACCAGGGTGCCTTTCAAGGTCCCACAAAACCCAATAAAAAACAAACCAAAAAACAACCATAAAAATTTAATAATATGGCTTCCTAAAAGAGACCCAAATAATGACACTAATTGACATGAAGGTAATCCTACATAACACATTGCTAAGGTGTACTACAGAAAATTAGTGAGTGTTGAAAAGGAGAGAATTAGTCTTTCCCAGAAATTAGCCACATAAAATCAAATACATACAAGCAACACTAAAGGCACTCATAAAGTTGCTGTTGTTTATGTATGGGTACAACAATAATAAAGAATAAGAGATTATTTAGTCTGCAAGGGGATGAAGTAAGGAGGTTTGGAAGTGCTGCAACTATGTTTTAGCTAAAGAAATATTAGCCATACTTGCTCATGAGATCTGAAGAAATGTTTCTCCTCAATGATCATCTTGGTAATGTTTATGAATAGGTAACTCTTGTTCATCAGGACCATTTGTTCCACCTAAAGACCATGTAGCTCCATGTATCAAGCTGACTTCTGTACAAAGTTTGAAAATTCAAGTAGATATGAATTAGAATCAATTCAACATTTTTTTCTTTGGATTATCTGTGTTTATGTAATCCTCTATATAGCTGTAGTTTGCAGCACTATGGGATCTACAGTATAGTTACCCTTACCTCTGTGGATTAAGAGCTTCATCTGAGAAGCTGTCAGCCACATTATGTTTTCCTATTAGTTTGTATTTTTCTCCAGGAAAATATGTATCTATCTATCTATCTATCTCTCTATCTCTCTATCTCTCTATCTCTCTATCTATCTATCTATCTATCTATCTATCTATCTATCTATGTATATATATATATAATTTGCTAATTTGGGGCTTTATATTTAAAATGCGGAAATACTTTGAGTTGATATTTACATATAAAAGGAATGATCCAAATTTATTCTTCATTATCAATATGCATGCATGAACTTGGCACCTTGCTGAGAACAGTTGCTAGTATCTCTTCCAATTGTCCACATACTCATGTGTTTGTGAGTGTGTGTGTGTGTGTGTGTGTGTGTGTGTGTGTGTGTGTGTGTGAATGTGTGTGTATGCTCAATTAGAGGTCCATATCCAGTGTTTTTGCCCATGCTTTACAGTAAATTTGAAATCAGTGTTCAGGATTCTTTTGAAAAGGTAAGAGGAGGAGCAAGAGTTAGAGGGTATATCTTCAATAGTTAGAGGGTATATCATTAATAGTTAGAGGGAACCTTACCAAAAAAAAAAAAAAGGAAATAACAAAATAAAAATAGAGTCAAATGCAAGCTGTCAAACATTACTGAATGTACTTAAAGAAGATGTGAATAAATTCTCTTTTCAAATTTCTTCTGTGATTATGATCCTTTCCGATTCCCTTTAAATTCAAGGATGTTTATCTTTTGTCTTCTTTTCCAGTGTGGAGGATCAAAGCCAGGCTTTGCACCACATCTGTGAGACAAATCCAGCTTGAGAGAGAGTTTCTCTATTTCCTCAAAAAAAAAAAAGAAAAAGAAAAAGAAAAAGAAAAAGAAAAGTATATCAGGAATTTCACTGATTCTGTGTATTGGAAAGATAGTTATCCTGAAATAGGAAATCGTAAAAATTAACTACCATATACTGTTGTCACATTTCTTTACACTTTCTTTAATTTCTTTTAATGACATTTAATAGTTGCATTTTATATTTTCTTCCTTTTTGATGATTCTCTGTATGTACTTGTCCTTATGATATTAAGGTAGGATAATTTTAACTAACCTTTGCACATTGTCTTACTCTCCACTATAGGAGAAAGCTTCAGTCATTCACTACTGACTGTTGTAAAAATATTGGTGTCTTTTATCCTGCTAGGTCCAGCAACATGGTGCCCCAAGATATCTGCTAGGTATCTTGGCGGAAACACATCCCAACTTCACCACAGCGGCCCAGTGTCTCCAGCTACCGCACACTTTCCTACACTCAAACCCTCACATAAAAGAACACACAACACAATAATCTTAGATCCAATTGATAAGATATAATTGCCCACTTAAACATACAAAGCCCAGTACCATCCATCCCTTAAGAACATTGATAACAACCTGTAAATACACAGAGCGAAATCTTTACGTCAGCCTCCATTGTCCTGCCACAGCTTCTCTCTCTCTCCCCTCCTGTCTCTTCTCCTCCATTCTAGTCTCCTCTTTTTCCTTCAAACTTCTCTCCCACCCATCCTTCCTTCTTGTCCAATGACAGGCTTCCTTCTATCCTGTACCTGCCCTTCACCTGTATTTTACAAATTCAATGGGGAGATGTTTCTGGTGAAGTCACCTGATTCCTGAGTATGTGACTAGGCAGCTGTCCTTGGGCAGTGGAATTAGTATCAAAATACAGATAACTCCTGGGCAAACCACAACAGTTCCCCCTATTTGTCCAGTTAAAAATCCTTTTCACTTATATAAATTGAGTACAATTATTACCATTCTACAATTTATAAAGCATATGATATAGTCAACACCCAGTCCATCACTATATCAACTAAACAGAACATTTAGTTATCCATGCCAGCTGAAGAAATGCTTAAAATCTGTATTATATCTTGGCTAGCTTGTATACTATCTGATAACTATCCAATAAAATATGTATATTTAGAGTTAAACAGCCTGATAGGCTATGAGACTATAATCAGTCTTCAACCCCATCAGAAATCTGAGAATGACCAAATATCTATACACATAGGAAGCCTAACATGGCTTCTAGAACTGAGAGGTTGTAGAGACAAATCTCCACTAGCACAGTCCCGTTAGCAACATGTGAGCACAAGTCTACAGTCTTCTGGCCCAAAATCAACTGACAGACTCTTGAAATGCAGATTTTGAAGGGCTGATCACTCTGTCTTGGCAGAGTTCATCAGTCAACTATTCTGTATAATTTGTCCTTTTCTGGACAGAATAGTCTGCAGATGAAATAGGTAGTTTTGTCCAGTGGCTGCCTAGCCACAAAGTATTGCCTCACGGGGAGGTAGAGATGTTCAAATTCCTCATTAAATCCACCAAAGGGGAATTGTTAGGAGCAGATATATCTCAACAAAAGATAAATAACTTTAAATCTCAAATTTTGTGGATTTCTGATGTTTATGAAAACCATCTACCTATATAAGACAATCTGTACAGCTGTCTTTATATCTTACTAATATCCTGAAAGTACTCTCACAAAGTCAGCAATATGTTTGCTATTGGCCCTTAACTCACATGTGTAATCATCTCAGAAATTTGTAAGGACATCAATAGAAGGACTGGCTCTAAACCTTGTACTTTTAAACTTTTACAAATAAATTCTATATCAAAGCAAAGATATGATTTTAGCTTAGTTAACAAATGAGATTACGTACAACTCAATCTAGCTAATTCCTCCCTGTTAAATTACAACCATTTCTAAATTCCTCAGAAAAACAACTTTAGAATAACCAGTTTCAGCCCCCCAAAGTCCAGGAAATTGGGTCAATGACTCCTCTATAACTTCTTCAACCTATACATGGACTTTGAGATACCCTTGGGGGTAAGAAGAATGAAGCAAATGCTGTAGCTGATGTGTCCTGACTGGACCCAGCTGAGAGTCCTTGAGACCAGGAATCCAAGTAGGCACATTCTGCAAAATACAACTCTCAAGACAAAAGTTTAGAATCCAGATATCTCATTTGATTCTTCTGAATCAATTTTTTCATGTGGTCTACTTCTATCAAATCTGATCAGTATGACTCTGTGAGGTTTCCAGTGGCTAATCACACTTTTTAAAAACACAAAGACAAAATCTTTCTCCCAAAATACTGTGTTCCTTAGTCTGTAACCAGAAAAGTTTGTATCTTACACTCTCTCCCAGAGTAATAATATAACCATAAAACTCAAAGTCACACCCATTATGAAGATTAAACAATTTTTTAAAAAGGAAGTAAGCTAAACAATGAGCCTGATAGGCTTTTGTACTCTGTGATATCAGGAAATGAACCCAAAATTCCCGTGGAGCCCAAATGAAGAGAATTCGAGCTTCCTGTTGTAGTAAATATCAAAAGTAACCACAAACCCTTGCTAGCTGGCATCAATGAGCCATATGGCCTTTAGCGGGGTAATTCATAAAACAAACCAAATACCTTCTATCAATTCCAATATCAATAAGCAACATATCAAACCAGGACTTTAGTCCAAAAGATATCCATCTGTTAAGCTCTCTACCCGGAGCCACAGATTTTTATTTAATGTTAATAACTTCTATAATATATGCCTGCATTCACTCTCCCTGGTGTTGCAGACATTTATCACAACTCTTTATTTGGAGTTAGTGACCAATTTTTCCCTATCTAAGTTCCGAACCATAGATGAAAATCCCCACGTGATTTGGGTAATCTCTTTGCTCTCCTTAAAACAAAGTTAAATACCTTCTATCAATTCTAAAACCTATAAGTAACTTAAAACTCAGGACTTTAGCCCAAAATATATCCATCTGTTAAGCTCTCTACCCAGAGCCACAGATTTCTCTTTAACCTTAATAACTTCTATAATATATGTCTGCATTCACTCTGCTTGGTGTTATGGACATTCATCACAACTCTCTACTTGGAGGTAGTGACTAATTTTTCCCTATGTTCTGAACTGTGGATGAAAATCCCCACTGATTCAGGTAATCTGTTTACTCTCTTCTTTCTAAAAACAAACTTAATCACCTTTTAATAATACCTGTTAATTAAGAAGTAGCTTATCTGACTAGAATTTCAACCCAAAATTCTCATGGAGCCCATGTTAAAAAGAATATGAAAGACTTTCTAAACAACTTTCTTTTAAAAGCAGTTTTTAATCTCTAACTCTCTGAGCTGCCATTACTTATCACACAGCAGGGGACCCTACAGCCTGCCAGCCCAGGCTGCTTCCCAGTTTCTTTGTTAAATTCCAGTGCGTGAGATAACACACGACTTAACATGACTTAACATGACTTAACAGCTGGCCTCCTCTTACTTAGAAAATAAAAACTTTCTCTCAACTCTTAGGATTACTAGTGGATTCTTGCCCATCAAATTGGTTCACCATCTGTTGTTGTAAAAATATAAAAAATAAAAATGTATCGGTCTTTTATCTCACTAGGTCCAGCACGGAGGTGCCCCAAGATATCTGCTTCATAGCTTGGTGGAAACACATCCCAACTTCATCGCAGCGGCCCAGTGTCTCCAGCTACCGCACACTTTCATACACTCAAACCCTCACATAAAAGAACACACAACACAATAATCTTTGACCCAATTGGTAAGATATAATTGCCCACTTAAACATACAAAGCCCAGTACCATCCATCCCTTAAGAATATTAATAACAATCTGTAAATACACAGAGAAGAATCTTTACGTCAGCCTCCATTGTCCTGCCACGGCTTCTCGGCCTCTCCCCTCCTGTCTCTTCTCCTCCATTCTATTCTCCTCCTTTTCCTTCAAACTTCTCTCCCGCCCATCCTTCCTTCTCTTCCAATAACCGGCCTTCTTCTATCCTGTACCTGCCCTTCACCTGTATTTTATAAATTCAATGGGGAGAAGTTTCTGGTGAAGTCACCTGATTCCTGAGTAAGTGACTAGGCAGCTGTCCTTGGGGCAGTGGAATTAGCATCAAAATACAGATAACTCCTGGGCAAACCACAACAACTGAGTATGATGGTTTAGTATGAGTTTCTCATCTTTCACTTTATTGGTTATAAAGGTCATTTTCTCATTACATTCTAAAGTGCTTTTTATCATAAATAGCATTGACTCTGATTAAATGTGTTTTAATCCCTCAATTAAGTTTACAAAGTGAGGGAGAGAGAGATAGAAACAGAGGAACAGAAAGAGAGAGAGAGAGAGAGAGAGAGAGAGAGAGAGAGAGAGAGAGAGTTTGTTTGATCTAGGTTTCTGTGAGCATGTAATACAATAAATACATCTGGAAGTGTCATCCTATCTAATATATCTGAGTCCTAGGGTGCAATAACCTGCCTGAGTTCAGCATGTTCTATACAATTACTTCTTCCTCCCCTTTGCTGCCTGTCTATATGGCCAATACTCAAGTTGCCACACAGGGATTCTCAGACTATTTTTCAAATTTAAAAATTCAAGTTTTGACTCTTGATGGTACACTCTTTTGAGTAAAAAAAGTCCATATGAAATATTCATCCATTTCTACAATTATTTCTAAAAGGGAAAGAAGTAAAGTGTGGTTTTACTAGTGCTCAGTGAAATCTGGTTGATTAGTATGTGATGTCTCTGTCTTTGTTTCCAAATTGTAATCATCGATGTGAAAGAAATAGAGTAAGCAGATACTTGCCCTAGTGTGGGGTAAGGCTAGCCAGACCAGGTTAACATTGTTATAGCAGTGGAGGAAGAACAGGGCTTCTGTATAAAACTTCTCAAAATGTGCTCAAAATATATTCATTGGCAAATTTTCTTTCAGTTTTACATTTTACATGATAAATAGCTTAAAAGTCAGTTTGTGTTTGTAGAGGAGAGATTAGTGATTTTTATAACTTTGTTCTTATAGGCGTCTGATTGCACATTCATATTTACTAGATAATTCCAGAAAGTTTAAAATGAAAAACATGTCAATAACATAATTTATCAAAGAATGAATCTATATTTATTTAATTTGATATAAGCTTATAGCATATAAACCTGGTGTTAAGATGTCTCCCTGAATTTGATGGTGAATAGTGGAGTTCATCAGCTAGCACTCTGCTGCCCATGCTTGTCATTTAAGAGCGTCTACTTCTATTCAAGTTTGTTTTTACTCAGAGGAGGTGCTCCTTGAAGAGTTTAGATTCTTATGCAATGTAACTCATTATATTTTCTTAAAATAAAATTTATTCTGTTTGCATTCTGACTGAAAATACATATATTATACTTTAATTGTTGACTTTTCATTTCCTTTGTTGTTTTGAATATTCAAGTAAATGTACTATTCTATGATATCGTAGTATAAATTCAAATAGTAAGCCTGCCTTTTCTCATTTATATCACATGAAATAAATCCTGATTTCCTATAAATGAAAATAATCAATAAGTTTTAAAAACCTTTATATTTGATACGATGCATGACCTCTAATTAAAATGGGTTTATATGCAATGAGTTTAGTATGTTGAGGTACCTTTTAATATAGCGTAACCTACACCCAGCCTTGTTTTTGAGAGAGGTCCTCACTAAGTAGCCCTGGCTGCCTAGAAACTCCTGTCCAAAGCAGATTGTCCTTAACTGCAGTTATCAATCTGCCTCTGCCTCTGCCTCTGCCTCTGCCTCTGCCTCTGCCTCTGCCTCTGCCTCTGCCTCTGCCTCTGCCTCTGCCTCTGCCTCTGCCTCTCAAATGCTGGGATTAAAGGCATGCATAAACCCACCTGGCTTATGTAAAGTAACTCTTAGAAATAGATCATCAGAAATATTCAGGGACCTTTTTCATTATTAATTTTATTTTCACTGATATTAATTAATTTATCATTACAGATCAAAAAAATCAACAGAAATTTTCCTGTAAACCAGCAGGTAAGATCAAATAGTGCTTGCAACATTGAGTCATATTTTTGTTTCAATGTGTCTTTTCTAGAAGGTAATCATGGAGCCGTCAGATTCTTATATAGAAATAATTGGTACTATAGTCTATCTTCAGAGAAAAATTTATATATCCCCTTCACTAAATATGTAAAAAGTGGGTTTTAAAGATATGTAATCTAAGACAAAACCTACTCTTGCCAAAATAATTATATTGATTTTTGCATAGTGCTGAGTATCTAGGCATAGTATTTCTGTAAGATGGTATTAGTATATCTTAAGTTAAAAATTATTTTGTGTTTTGCCTGCATATATGCTTGTGCATGCTGTATCTACAGAGACTAGAAGAGGAGGTCAGGGCCTTAGAGCTAGATTTTCAGATGGGTGTGAATGCAATATAGGTACTTGGAACCAATCCCTGCTCCTCTGAAAGAGCAAGTGCTCTTAGCTGCTGAACCCTCTCACCAGGGTCTAGTATATGTTAATTTTGTTTTGTTTTGTTTACTGAAGCTAGCATGTTTATTTTCTTTCCAGGTTTCCTTATCAGAGTCTTTTTCTTATTAAATCATTTCATTTATTTGCATTCTTAATGTTGCCTCACTATCCTGGTTTCCCCTCCCAGAGTTTTTCACCCCTCCCTCCTTCCCCTTGCCTCTGAGAGGATGGTCTCCCCCACCCATCCCCACCCCAACCCCCAAGCATCCCCCTTCCCTATCTTAATTTTAGAAGATATCCTGTAAATTGATCTCAGTGCTAATATGTTGACAGTATACGAAATGAGTTTAACTTAATGAATAGATTGAAAATAATGTCTGATTCACACAGCAGGTTAACAAGTTTATTGCTCTTAATATCAATTTTGATTTACCACTGTCATTTGTCATCTAAGCATGCATCATTTTCAATACATTAAAAAGTTTGAAGTACATTTTACTTGAAAAACTTGAAAAGATCCAGTTTTCTTCTCTGCAACACTTATATAAAAAGTCAATTATTTTAACATATATTTTGAACATTAAATATTAAATCTTTATCTTCAATATATACCCTTATCATTAGAATTTCTAAATTCTTAAATATACATTTTTCTGTGAATAACAGCATCATTTTTAGTAGAGACTATTGGTGGTGCTGGCCAAGATTCACTCACAAAACTGTTTATAAAAGAAATAGTATGGGAACAGCCAATCTCTGCAGTATTCTGTGTGTCTACAAAGATTTGATCTACATCTTTGACTTGTGCCTACTTACACAGACCTTCATTTGTGAGCCTATTTGATAATGGCTAGATTCAAAGGGTAGAAAAAGATGCCAAAGTCAACATGTTTTCTACTGCATATTTGAGTCATTTAACTCAGTGAAGACCAGACCATAGAGTGTCTGATCAATCTTGAAGTCTGCAGTGATATCTAAGAGGTTTCCTATGTGGCTCCATTTTGTTTTCAGCATTTTGTTCTGGTGGTCTCAAGGGACAACTTCAGAAGAATATAATTGGTTCATATGACTGTGGTAGAGGAAGGGGCAGCATTTGAATAAGAAAGTATTTGAATAAGAAAGTATTTTAATATAAAGAAACAACCATTGGAGACAAAGCCAGAACAGCCATCATTAGATGAATCTCTTTTGTTGGAAACCAGATAAAAATGAAAATCTGTGATGCTTGTGTATCTTAAAAAAATTAAAATAATAACTATTTCTTTCATCTATGAATGACTTTCCGAGGTCTCCCTGCCATCTTCTTTCTAGACTCAGCATGTGAATCCGAGTCTAGAAAGCTATTATTGTGTTTCATAACCTAAATAATCTCCCAACATTTCTTTACTTAAAATGGTAACCACATTTTAACACTACTGCTATGAGGCAAAAGAGAGACTTTTAACAATTTGAGTATGAAACTTCATAAATAAGGAAATACTAAACTAAAGGAATTTAGTTGGAACATGGTTGGGGACAAATATATATGGAAAAATAATAAATGGAAATAAATGCTTGCTTCAGTACAGTAATGAACTGACTTTATTCAGTCTATTTCATGGGAAAGTTCCAAGTTATATGACCATATTCTTTGCCAATTATGACTGGCTTAGCTTTAGTTTTATATTTCTTTAACATAAACATTTCTAGGGTCCAGATCAAATTAGCATATGTATATGTAAATCAAATAAGGTTTTGGTCACTTGTTAGACCAAGTTTTAACATAGAATGATTGCTGTCCCAACTGGCAGATCTTCTCATCACCTAGGGAATCACCACCTATAAGAATCATATAGAGAGGACTTGAGAAGTAAATTGGACTGCAAAGTAGTTATCACAAACAGGAGGACCTGAGTTCAATACACAGAACACACATTAGAAAACAAAAAAGCATGTTAGTATGTCCATTGGTATCATTGTTCAGGTCTTGTTTAGGCACCAATATTGATGAGGTCTCATGATTCCCTGATGTTTTTAGCAGACATAAGCTGTGGCTTCTCTGGCTCTTGCAATCTTTTCCCACTACTTCCTCGATATCTCTGAGCCTTGTACACAGAAATTGTGCTGTATGTACTGACTGTGACTGAGCACCACACCCAACCTCCTGATGTTTCTGACTATAATGGAGCCATTAACCTTGGCAGAGAGGACATTCCTCAAAGACTGTGCATGTAAATATGTACATTAGTATACAAACATGTTTTATTCTCACTCCAACCAACAAGTTTTGTGGGTGTCCCCACCCTGTTGGCTCTGTTTTTCTTGGGAGGGGGCATGTCAGTCTGTCCCTTACATGGCTATGTGGGACTTAGCACTGCAATATCTCTTATTCTCTGCATTTGATAGGTTGTGGTTGATAGATTCTTTACCTTTTGCAATGAGAACTCTTTGATGAGGGGTCAAAATTACACTAATCTGTGGGTATAATAACAAATATTTAGAATCTAGATAAAATTATTCTGGTTTAAAAAAGTGGAAGTTACAAATTTTCCTTCACAATATATGACTTTCCTAGCCAGAATAACAATGATCATGATACCATCGGAAGGACAAAGAACTTAAGGGCAACTAGGGAATTCTGAGAGACAGAAAATTGTTCTTTCTCAAAAAGAGCCCCAGCAACTGGTTATCCAAAACCAAATAGTCAGTCCTGAAGTCATATGCATAGAACATACAGGTACCATTATAGGGATGGAGAAGGTGGTAAATATACATATAATCAGTTTATATGCATATATAAGTATGTATACTGTAATAATTAAAGAAAAATAAATTAATTATACATATATAAATATATAAATATAAAAATATGCTATAATAATGAAAGAAAAAAGGGATATGAATTTGAGAAAATTTGAGGGCATAAACAGGAAGAGTTGGAGAGAGGAAAGGAAAGGGAGAAAGATATAATTATACTATAATTTCAACATTTAAAACATAAACAAATTGCCTGAGCATCCTGGAATAGACTTTTAATTACAACACTGTGGAAATGTATGCTGGTAGTCCTCTGGGATTCATTGTCTTCTCAACCTGTTTTATGCTATGAGCCTCAAACCAATGGAGATCTTGTCTCAAAAATTAAGACAAGTGGCTCTACTTGAACAGAGCCCCTGTGCGGACTGTTGGCTTTTATACCCAGGTGCATGCATGAGCATATGTACAATCACTTAGAGAATAAACAACAAATTGTTTGGCACTATATAATACTGTTCTATTATGCATTCTACTCTGAAGGGAAAATGGGTTCATTCAGAGGTAAGTGGTAGTGACCATGATAGAAATATAGATCCATGGTGTCTGCATGCTGCATAAAGTCATAAATCAATTCCCTTACCTAATATATTACTGGGCATTAGGAATACAGGCGACAGGAAAGTAAGGAAGTCTTTAGAATGGGTCTCAAATACTACTGATGAAATTAGCTTCTGACTTATGAGAACTACTGGTCTAAGAAGTTAATTCACTTATCCTTATAGCCAGATGTTATGTCAGATACAGATATGAGTGATGAATGTCTAGGAAGAAAATTAAAGATAGCTGAAGATAATTTGCCTGTGGATGAGCAACATTCCAACTCTCTCCAATCCTGAAAGTCTAATCCATCAGCCTTCAGAATCTTCATTGCAGCTTTGGAGTTCTCAGTGAACTGCATATTTCCATAGGAAATCCTAAAGGAAAGAAAAGACAAGAAAAGGAATTCCTGCTTAATAAAATGAGAAGAGAGAGACAAGGTCATCCCACAGCTTAGCATTCACACAGGATTTCTGCCTTAGCCTTGACCATGATGAATTGATTCATCTCAGTTTTCCACCACTTGATAGTGCTGGTGAATTTTCAAGCATAGATTCAAGGTAACACAACATGTGTGTGTGTGTGTGTGTGTGTGTGTGTGTGTGTGTGTGTTCATAAAGTGTCTTATTGTAATAAACTCAAGATACCCACAGACGGAAGTCTGAATCCTGTGAGATTTGTTTGTAAATTCATGCTATACATGACTTTCTACCTATCAGAAAAGTAAAAATAAATGAATGAATGAATGAATGAATTAAAAAAAGGCAAAGTCCACAGGAAGTTGGAAGTTGAGAATCAGGTGTTCCCTGCTGGGCTATCCTACTACCAACAGGAGTTAAGCTTTCAGGTACCACTGAATTCAGAGCTTTGTAGCTAAACTATATAGTAACAAAACAATCCCATCACCAGAAAAAAGAAGAATCTATAAGCTTAGTTACTTCATAGGAACAGGACTTGGAATCAAAATGTGGATTTACAGATGATCCAAAACAACGAAAACAAAACAAAACTTAAAGTCTATTACTCACTTTCACACACTCAGTTGTTGTTACTGCCTGGAACTACTTTCATGTGCCTCTGAGCTCAGAATGGGTTACGCTGACTTATTTATAATAGGGCATATCCATCCTGTCTCTTGAGTTAAGTTCATCATTCAACTCCCATGATTAATGGGGCTGAAGTTAGACGTGAGGCTGCTAAACTTAGCAGAAGTCCATACAATATAAACTATGTCTTGCGGCTGTCCCAATGCTTCAGAAGGTAGTGTGCATAACTCTACTAATCACATGAAAATATTTATAATAATTTATTCACATTTATATTCTCAAGATGGGGAAGCAGCAGATAGAAGGTAGGTTGACGACTTTGAATAGATGAGGAAAAGGTCAACAGTTAATGGGAACCAAAAGAAATTACTTGTGGAGCTGTCATGCAAACATAGGAGTGAACACTTTGATATTTTGGCTTCTCTATAGAAACAAATGTGCTTTTAAAAAAATATCTGTAAAAAGTGATCAGAACCAAATGGTCATGAACATGGAATCCAAAAAGCTGTGAAGACTTACTGAACACTATTGAAGGCAATGATTGGCACAGAGAGCAGAGAGCCCTCTGGTTCTGTGGCTTTACCAAACTGACCTGCTTCTTTTCAGCTGCATCAGTCATTTTATTTCTTCCCAGGTACTGTGTGCGTCAGCTCTCATCGTATTCCTGCACAGTGGTTTCTAGTCAATGGCTGTAGCACATTTTCTCTTCTGTAAATCCAGATAACTTTGCCTAAGGATTCTCTGGGGCAGTACTTGGCTTTTTTTCTGTTTAAGTAGAAAATATAGAGGAGTGGATAGATCGATCATAGTTAGACACATATGTTGGGTGTTTCATCAGTTACAAAATTATTTTGCCAAAGTTTAATATCGAACGTTCATATCAGCAGTATAAAGATAGCAATGTGGTACAGTTTTTGAAAATTCAGCCACTATGGAATACTGAGATCTCTCAAGTTTACATTTCCCTTATGACTAATGATGTTCAATATACTGTTGTATTCTTATCATATTCACTGCTATATGCTATGTCATTTTCTCTAAGATGTCCAGGCAATATATTATTGAAGATCAGGAGGTTTTAACTTTTATGAAGTTCAAATTTCAAATATGATGGTATACTGTAAGCATTATATTTGATAAATCTTTGTCTATCCAAAGATAGAAACATTCAGTAATGATATTTCCTAGATGTTCCATTGTATGCTTTTAAAACATTTTGCATATGATACTCTTTGGAATAATCCTTTTTTATTGATTTGATTTTTAATTTAAAATAATTTGTATAGAATTTACTTTTATATCTTTTGATATTGTAGTATGATTACATCATTTCTTTGCCTCTTACAATCCTCTTTGCTATTCTTCAAATTCATTCCTTCTTGATCATTAATGAATTTACATACATGCCTCTCTCTCTCTCTCTCTCTCTTTGTGTGTGTGTGTGTGTATATGTAATATAATGTATTTGTATTCTTAGGTTTATCAGTACAGTCTACTTAGTGTATATTAAGTTTCATATATATATTTCAAGGCTGACAGTTTGATATTGGCTAATCAACCAATGTGCTCTTCCCTAGAAAGAGTATTTCTCCTGAGCTCAATATTTCTTAGTTGTCCTGTGTTGAGGCCTCCTGTTGTCCTTGTCCAGCTCATTTTTAGTCAGTCTGTTTGGAAGTAAATAGCACAATGTTCTTATTAGTGTACCTCTGTAATATATCTTAAATAATTTTATCAAAATTAATTCTACCTAAGTACTTTATGTTTTTTCCTGAAATTGTTATTTTATTTGAGGCTATTGTTAAAGGAAGTATGCCCATACCATTCTCTATATGCTTGTTATTGGTATATAGAAAAGTTATTGCTGTATACAAATTGAAATTAAATCCTGTCACATTTCTGAATTATTTTTCCTAAACATTTTCTGGTAGAATTTTGGGGATTACTAATGTATCTGTTATCTGCACATAAGAGTAGTTATATTTTTTCTGTCTTATTTGTATTCTTTTAATTTTTTTACAGTGCCTTATTACTTTAGTTACCGCCTTGAATATAATGTTGAGAAATAGTGAGGGTAGTGGCCATATCTATTTTGTTTTTATTTCAGTTTGATTGCTTCAAGCTTTTCTCCACATATGATGATATTAATTTTAGATTTCTTATCTATGGGCTTTATTATATTGAGATATTCTCCCTGTAGCCAAATAAAGCCTCCAATGTTCAGAATGGGTTACATGTTGTTGATTTGTTGTATAAAGGTATTCCACTGAATCCCCCTAACATCAAAAACTATTGCCAAACTACTGGTTGCTATCAACAATCTGATGGTTAAGGCCCTATTGCTGAAGGTCACACTGATTTATTTCATCAAACACAGAGAAATTAATCTGGTACCTAGCTAGAAGCTTCAACCCTACTGACTAGCACTTAAATTGCAGGAAAGTGTAGATTCTTGTATTCTCACGCTAATTAGGTTCCCCCAAATCCTGTTTGCAGTGTTCCACTTCCAGTTGGTTCAGATTGGTAAATAAAGATGCTGACAGCCAATGCCTGGAAAGGGAGGCAAAGGCAGGACTTTAGGATTCCTGGGCAAAGGACTGAGGAAGGAGCAAGAAGATGAATAGTTGCCATGCAGGGGAAAGAAGAGAGACACCATGGCTGAGAGGCGCAGAGGACAGAGAGAGAGAGAGAGAGAGAGAGAGAGAGAGAGAGAGAGAGAGAGAGAGAGAGAGAGAGAGTTGTCCTGTAGGTGCTGGGGAACACAACCAAAAAGGGAAAAGGTTGCAGGTCTGGGTCCAGGGCAATAAAGATGTAGTATTGATTTTAGGAAGTAATAACTTGGGGAATATCTGAAGATGGTCATCATATGGAGGTTAGGAAGTGGCCTTGCCATTGAGCTGTTTAAGGAATATAAAAGTATAAAGATTGTGTGTATTTCATTTGGGAACCCAGAACATTGGGTAGTGAGGATCATGCTCCGCCCTCACTGCCATCGGGATTGACTTAAGTAGCATTACTTGGGTCCAGCTACAGGAACATTCTTTGCAGGGTATAATTGAAGTCCAATGGTTGCAAACACTGTGACATAAAACAGCAAGCTATTTGCAAGATACACTGGTACAATAGTGGAATAATTATTATGGGAGTAAATAACCAATTCTATTTTTATTGGACTTATGGACCACTCTATGAGATGAAACCCACACACAACATTGCTAAGATGGCCAAGAACCTGGTTCATGTGGCTAGAAAAAAAAAATCTATCAGCATTGTTTGGCTAAAGGAACAGCAATAAAATGACTCATTGAAACACCTTTATACTCAAAGATCAATCCATCACTCAACAATCAGAGATATTATTGTAGTTTGTTGGAATTAAAACAGAGACCCACAATTGAATATGCAGAGAATAAGAGACTTTGGAGCACTAAGTAATATATAGGAGGTTGTAATCAAATCTCTGTAATCAAGGCTTGGGGATTGATGCAGAAAATGAAGGAGAAAGATTGCAAGAGCCAGATGTGATAGACAACTCCAAAGAAAGAACAGAACACACACAGACACTGTAACAGTGTGGACAAATGTGTATGGATTTAATCGGTGTTCCAGTACTGAGTGGAAAGTAGATGTGTATTCCCACCTAACCAAAAGCTAGTGTAGCTGATACCTTCTGGAAATGGAATATCAGATTTATCAAATTGAGAGTCACTGGGTTTAGCAGTCATACCTTGGGGCAGGCAAACACTATGTCTAAAAGTAGTTGGATAACACAAAATGAACTCAATGGTATTTTTGTGGACTTTGTGTTTTAGATTTTTTTTTTCTTATTAGTCTTTGCTTGTACGTGGTAAATTTTACTTTTGTATATTTGTGGGGTTTTTGTTGTTGTTTGGTTTTGGGTTTGCTTCTTTGAAGGGAGGGGGATGTAAAGGAATCGGGAGGAGGGAGAAGGAGCAGCAGTAACAGAAAGTGAGAGCAAGAAACACAGGCATACAGAGAGAAAGGGAGAAGGAAATGGAGAGAAGAGGGAGAGGGAGAGAGAGAAGGAGGGGGAGAGAAAGAGAAGATGGATGGCTAAGGAGTTGGGGAGGATTTGGAAGGAGATGGGAGAATTGAATTTGTAGATTCCTTATGGTAAAATGGCCATTTTTTACTATGTTAATCCGACTGATACAGGAGCATGGGAGGTCTTTCCATCTTCTGATATCTTCTTGTTTCTTTCTTTATGGACTTAAAGTTTTTGTCATACTGATCTTTCATTTTCTTGGTTAGAGCTATACCAAAGTATTTTATATTATATGTGGCGTTATATGAAGAGTGTTGTATTCCTGATTTCTTTCTCTCCGCATTTATTGTGTTATAAAAGAGGGATACTGATTTTTTTTTTTTTTAGTTAATTTTGTATCCAGCCAGTTTGCTGAAACTGTGGAATTCTCACCTCTTATCGCTCTTAGCATTCTCTGGTAGAATTTTGGGGGTCACATATGGATACTATCATACCATTTGTGAATAGTAATATATTTTGACTTCTTTTTTTTTTTGGTTCTTTTTTTTCGGAGCTGGGGACCGAACCAAGGCGCTTCCTAGGCAAGCGCTCTACCACTGAGCTAAATCCCCAACCCTTATTTTGACTTCTTATTTTCCAATTTTATCTGCTTGATCTCCTTTAATTTTCTTAATGATCTAGCTAGAATTTCAAGTATTATATTGAAGAAATACTGAGAGAATGGACAGCCTTGCCTCGTCCCTAATTTTAGAGAAATTGCTTTAAGTTTCTCTCCACTTAATTTGATATTGTTTATTGACTTGCTGTATATTGCCTTATTATCTTTGGGAATGTGCCTTGTATCCCTGATCTCTCCATAACTTTTAAAATTAAAGGTTTTTTTTTTTTATTTTGTCAAAAGGATTTTCAGCATCTAATGAAATGACCATAGTTTTTTTCCTTTCAGTTTGTTTATATGGTATATTTTTTTTATGTGATGGATTTTACTGTACTGTACACACCTACACCCCTGGGTTGAAGGTGACTTGATCATGGTAGATGATGTTTTTGATGTTTTCTTAGATTCAGTTTGTGAGTATTTTATTGGATATTTTTCCATCAATGTTCATAAGGAAAATTGGTCTGAAATTCTCTTTCTTTTTTGAGTCTTTGTGTGGTTTAGGTATCAGGGTGACTCATAAAATTTGTAGCAATCTCCCTTCTGTGTCTAGCTATTATAATAATTTGATGAGTATTCATATTAGTTCTTCTTTGAAGATCTGGTAGAATTCTGTGCTAAAACCATCTGTTCCTGGGTTTTTCTTGGTTGGGAGACATTTAGTGACTGCTTATTTATCCATACATTGTTTACCTGATCTTAATTTAACTTTTGTGAGTTGAATATAATTAAAATATCATTCATCTCATTTAGATTTTTCAATTTTGTGGTGTATAGGTTTTTTAAGTAAGCCCGAATGATTGTTTGGATTTCCTCAGTGTCTGTTGTTATATCACCGTTTTCATTTCTGATTTTGTTATTTGGATAGTCTCTCTGCTTTTACTTAGTTTAGCTAAGTGTTTCTCTATCTTTTTCTCAAGGACAGGGTCTTGGCTTCCTTCATTCTTTGTATTGTTTTCCTTGTTTCTAATTGATTGATTTCAGCCATGAGTTTTGATTTTTCCCTGATGTCTACTCCTCCTGAGTATGTTTCTTTCTTCTTGTTCTAGCAGTTTCATGTCTGCTGTTAAATTGCTAATATGAGAACTCAGTAATATATTTATGAAGGCACTTAGTGCTATGAATATTTTTCTTAGTGCTGCTTTCATTGTGTTCCATAAATTTGGGTATTTGTGCCATTCTAGAAAGTCTTTAATCTTTTTCTTGATTTCCTCTTTGACCCAGTGGTAGAGAATTGTTCAGTTTCCATGAGTTCCTTGGCTTTCTGTTATTTCTATTGTTGATGATGTTCATCTTTAATCCATGGTGATCTGATAAGATGCAAGAGGTTACTTCAATCTTCTCGTATCTGTCCAGACTTGATTTGTGACTGAGAATGTGGTCAGTTTTGGAGGTTTCATGAGGTGCTGAGAAGAAGAATATTCTAATTTTGGATTAAATGTTCTGTAGATATCTTGTAAGTTCTTTTGATTCATAATGTCTGTTGGTTTCATTATTTTTTCTCTTTAGTTTCTATTTTGATGACTTGTCCATTGGTGAGAGTGGGGTGCTGAAGTCTCCCACTATTATTGTGTAGGGTTTGATGTGTGATTTAAGCTTTAGTAATATATATGTATACTTTTATAAATGTGGTGTCCTTGCACTTAGAACATAGCTGTTCAGAATTGAGATGTCATGTTGGAAGATTTTTCTTTTAGGAATATGAAGGTTCCTTCCATATCCTTTTTTACTACGTTTTGATGAAAGTCTATTTTATTAGATATTAGAATGGCTACTTCAGCTTGTTTCATGGGTCTGTTGCTTAGATAATATTTTTTCAGCATTTTCCTCCGAGGTAGTACCTATCTTTGTTGCTGAGGTGTGTATCTTTTATGCATATGAATGATGGATACTATTTATATACCTATTATATTAGCCTGTGGTTTAGTATTCTTAAATTCTGTCCATAATATCAAATTTTGATACTGAGAGATATGAATGACCTATGTTATTTTGATGTTGGTAGTGGCAGTGTGTGTGTGTGTGTGTGTGTGTGTGTGTGTGTGTGTGTGTGTGTGTGTGTGATTCTCTTATTTTGGTTTTGCTAGTGTGAAATTATTCATTTCTTGTATTTTCTTGGGTGCAATTAGCCTCCTGTGTTGGAGATTTCCTTCCAGTATCCTCTATAGGGCTGGATTAGAGGAAGGGTATTGTTTAAAATTCATTTTGTCATGGTCTATCATGTCTTTTACATCTATGATGATTAAAAATTTTTCTGGGTATAGTAGTCCGGTCTGAAATCTGTGATCTATTAGGGTTTACAAGACATTTGTCTAGGACCTTCTGGGTCTCTGTTGAGAAGTCAGGTGAAATTCTGATAGGTAAGTCTGCCTTTATATGTTACTTAGACTTTTCCCCTTGCAGCTATTAATATCCTTTCCCTGTATACTTAGTGTTTTGATTATTAATGTTGTGGTAGGATTTTCTTTTTTGGTTCACTCTATTGGTGTTCTATAAGCTTCTCGTACATTTACTGGTATCTGTTTAGGTTAGGGATTTTTTTTTCACTTATTTTGTTGAAGGCATTTTCTGTGTCTTTGAGCTGGAAACCTCCTTCTATTCTTATTATTTATTATTAGGTCTGGTCTTTTCTTTCTTTTTTTTTTTGGTTCTTTTTTTTCGGAGCTGGGGACCGAACCCAGGGCCTTGCGTTTCCTAGGCAAGCGCTCTACCACTGAGCTAAATCCCCAACCCCAGGTCTGGTCTTTTCAAGGTGTCACAAATTTCCTAGATGATTCATACCATGAACTTTTTAGGTTTGTCATTTTCTTTGACTGATGTATCAATTTCTTCTATCATATCTCTACTTCTGAGATTCTTTCTTCTATCTTTTATATTCTGTTGTTGATGCTTACATCTATAGCTTATGTTCCCTCTCCTAGGTTTTCCGTTTTCAGGATTGCCTCAGTTTGTGCTTTCTTTATTACCTCCTTTTTTATTTTCAGTTCTTAAGCTGTTTTATTCATTTCCTTCACCTGTTTGTTGGTATTTTCCTGTATTTCTTCATATTTTTTGTTTCCTCTTTAAAAGCCTCTACCTGTTTGCTTGTATTTTCCTGTATTTCTATGAAGTATTTATTTGATTCCTCTTTAAAGGCTTCTATCATCTTCATTCGATTATATCTAAGGTCATTTTCTTGGGCTTCAGGTGTGTTGTAATATCCAGGGCTGCAGAGGTTGAATGGTTGGTTCTGATTGTGGCATAGTGCCTTGGCTTTTCTTGCTTGTATTCTTATGGTGGATGGTTTTTAGCTATCTGGTTATCCCTGGTGTTCACAGGCCTGATAACCCTTGACTGCAGCAGGCCTCTGAGTCTGCAGGTAGGACTGGTTGTCCAGGGTGGCAGCTGGCTTTCAGGGATGCAGGCTGATAGTTCTGTGAACTGGTAGTCCCTGGTTACTTCAGGCCTCCAGAGTTGCAGGTAAAGATGAAGACCAGAAGTTGGAGTTCAGAGAGAACAGGCCAGACCTTAAAACAGCTGTGCTTGCCAGGGACCCAGTGGGCAGGATATTAGGGAATGGGAATCTCACTTGGTTGTTCCACTTGGCATCAGGCCTCCAGAGGTGTGGCCCTGGGAAATGGGTAGCAAATTGCAGATTGCAGGTATAGTTGTGGCCCAGAAGATGGAGCACAGAAGCAATTATTTTCTTTTTACTGCTGTGTCATCCTTTCAGTTCTATAAGCTATAGTAGATTACAATATATACTGATATCTTGTTATTTTTGTTTTCTATTATATGTCTTTTAGGCTTTTTCGAATGTATTGAGAACCATGAAAGCAGATCTTTTAGCCATAATGAGCTTTAGTTTCATAGATTTTTAACTTATATAAAGAGTTAACTTCAACATGTCTATAGCCTTAGTAAGAATCTTGATTAATGTGTTAATTCCTATGAGATACTAAATACATAATTTACTCAAACTCCCTGAGTTTCTCATTACAAGGCATTGAACTTTAACCAATGTTAGGGAATTCTTTTTGTCACTTACAATAAATCCTGTAATACAGTTCAATATATATATACATATATATATATATATATATATATATATATATATGAAAACAAAGATTTATAGTCAGTTCTCCATTGAAATGAGAGATTGGAGCATTAGAAACAGAAATTGAAAGTATTCTTGCTATGCTTATGACATTCAATATAGCTATTCATTATGTCTGGTTATGTAAACCTGACTTACCCTGTACATTCTCTTAACTTTGAAAACAGAATGTGTAACCTTTTTGGAAGGAGGTTGAAGGGAGCAGGTTCTCCAACTCTTAGAGAAGTACAGTAATGGAGAACAGTCTTAGGCAACTACACAATGCCTGCATTTGGGTGTACAACTGCATTGTTTATCTGACAGAAATGACATATCAAGCTGTGACTATCCTGCAGCAGGTGCTGTTCAGAAAAGAAAGCAGTGTATCCGGCTCAGAACTTAGTTCACAGGGAGGCTAAATGCTTAGGAATTTTGGAAGAGAAAAATATAATAGGCAGTTATTAAGACTGTTCTTTAGGTATGCAAAGCAAGAAATTAGAAATTAGAGAAAAATCTAATGTAATGAAAAATAGGAATACTAAGTTTATGGCAGTATTGCTTTTGGTTTCCTGGCATTGAAGCCCAAATTGCTGTGTGATTGGTACACGTGGAATAAAAGCCTTTCAAAATAAGATATGAAAGGCAGCATATAGAGGGTTGACAGTTCCTTCTGTTTAGGATTATTTTATTTTAAAATGTGGAACAAAAATAAAGGCTATCATTTGCGAATTAAAGATGTTTTCCTTGAGCAAATACCTGCAACGTCAAGAGTGTTACAGTGGGCAGTAACTTCAAATAATTTGAGACTCCAAAGAATACTGTGAAATCAATTGTATATGATTTTACTGTGGGAAGGTGATATAAGTGAGGAGATCAAAGCAAGGGAAAACATATTATAACTGTATATGAGCATATATTAGTGAATAGTGACTATAAGTACTGTAAAGTCACAGTATTATCAATTCAACAACAAGATTGAGTTACTTATTTATAAAATATATGCCTATCAAAGTATTAGTTTAACATGGACATATGTTCAGAAATATATGTGACAGGATGATCCATTTTATAATTTTAGAAAGCACTTTTTATATTAAGTATCAAGTTTTAACTCTACATTTTATTTGTACATGCCAAGTGTCTAACAGTTCTTTTTTTTGTCTTTTGCATTCCTTTTTTTCCCCTTTATTGGATATTTTTATTTACATTTCAGATGTTATCCTCATTCCTGATTCCCTTTCCAGAAACTCCCTATCGCATTCCCCTTCCCCCTGCTTCTATGAGGTTGTTCCCCCATTGACCCACACACTCCCTCCCACTTCACCTGGGCATTCCCCTACTCTGGAGCATTGAGCGTTCACAGGCTTCTCCTCCCATTGATGCCCAACAAGGCCATCCTCTGCTAGATATACAGCTGGAGCCATGGCTCTGTCCATGTCTACTCTTTGGTAGTTTAGTCCCTGGGAGCTCTGGGGTATCTGGTTGGTTGATATTATAGCTCTTCCTATGGAGTTGTATCTATTTAGAAAACTGTCCATTTCTTCCAGATTTTCTAGTTTTGTGGTGTATAGGTTTTTGTAGTAGGATCTGATGGGGTTTTTTTTTTGGGGGGGTGGATATCCTCAGTTTCTGTTGTTATTTCTCTTTTTTCATTTCTGATTTTGTTAATTTGGATACTGTCTCCGTGCCCCCTGGTTAGTCTGGCTAAGGGTTTGTCTATTTTTTGATTTTCTCAAAGAACCAGCTCTTGGTTTTGTTGGTTCTTTGTGTAGTTCTTGTTTTTTCTACTTGGCTGATTTCAGCTCTGAGTTTGATTATTTCCTGCTGTGTATGCTTTTTGGGTGTAATGTATTTGCTTCTTTTTCTTCTAGCACTTTCAGGTGTGCTGTCAAGTTGCTATTGTATGTTCTCTCCAGTTTCTTTTTTGAGGCACTCAGAGCCTCGAGTTTTCCTCTTAGCACTGTTTTCATTGTGTCCCACAAAGTTAGGTATGTTGTGTCTTCATTTTCATTAAATTCTAAAAAGTCTTAAATTTCTTTTTTTTTCTTGACCACTTTATCATTGAGTAGAGGGTTGTTCAGCTTCCATGTGTATGTGGGCTTTCTGTTGTTTTTGTTGTTATTGAAGACCAGTCTTACTTAGTCCATGGTGATCTGATAGGATGCATGGGATTATTTCAATCTCCTTGTATCTTTTGAGGCCTGTTTTGGGACTGATTTTATGATCAATTTCAGAGAAGGTTCCATGAGGTGCTGAGAAAAAGATATATATATATATATATATATATATATATATATATATATATATATATATTTTAGGATGAAATGTCCTATAAATATTTGTCAAATCCATTTGGTTCATAACTTCCATTAATTTCACTGTGTTTCTGTTTAGTTTCTGTTTCCATGATCTGTCTGTTGATGAAAGTGGGGTGTTGAATTCTCCCACTATTATTGTGTGAGGTGCAATGTTTGCTTTGAGCTGTAGTAAAGTTTTATTTTGTTGTTGTTGTTGTTTTTTTAATTAATGTGGGTGCCCTTGTATTTGTAGCATAGATGTTCAGAATTGAAGGACATCATGGTAGATTTTTCCTTTGATGAGTATAAAGTGTCCTTCCTTATCTTTTTTGAAAAGTTTTAGTTGAAAGTTGTTATTTGATAGTAGAATGGCTGCTCTAGCTTGTTTCTTGGGACCATTTGCTTGGAAAATTTTTTCCCAGCCTATTGCTCTTAGGTAGTATCTGTCTTTGTCATGGAGGTGTGTTTCCTGTATGCAGCAAAATGCTGGGTCTTGTTTGTCTGTTAGTCTATGTATCTTTATTGGGGAATTGAGTCCATTGATGTTAAGAGATATTAAGGAAAAGTGATTGTTGCTTCCTCCTATTTTTGTTGCTAGAGGTTGAATAATGTTTATGGGGGTATCTTCTTTTGGGTTCGTTGAAAATTTACTTATTTGCCTTTTCAAGGGTGTTGTTTCCCTCCTTGTGTTGGAGTTTTCCATACATTATCCTTTGCATGGCTATATTTGCATAAAGATTTTGTGTAAATTTTCTTTTGTCATTCAATATTTTGGTTTCTCCATCTATGTTAACTGAGAGTTTTGCTGGTTATAGTAGCCTGGGTTAGCATTTGTGTTTTCTTAGGGTCTGTACGACATCTGCACAGGATCTTGTGGCTTTCATAATCTCTGGTGAGAAGTCTGGTATAATTCTGATAGGACTCCCTTTATATGCTTCTTGACCTTTCCCCTTACTGCTTTTAATATTCTTTGTTTTGTGTATTTGGTATTTTGATTATTATATGACAGGAGGAATTTCTCTTTTAGTTTGGTCTGTTTGGAGTTCTGTAGGCTTCTTGTATGTTCACGGGCATCTCTTTAGTTTAGGGAAGTTTTCTTCTATAATTTTGTTGAAGATACTTACTGGCTCTTTAAATTGGAAATCTTTGCTCTCTTCTACACATACTGTCCTTAGGTTTGGTCTTTGCATTGTGTCCTGAATTTCTTGGAAATTTTTTGGTTTAGGACATTTTTACATTTTCTTTGACTGTTATGTCTGTGTTTTCTATTTTACACCTGTGATTCTCTCTTCTATCTCTTGTATTCTGTTGATGATGCTTGTATCTATAACTCTTAATATCTTTCCTAGGTTTTTATCTCCAGGGTTGTCTCCCTTTGTGATTTCTTTATTGTTTTTATTTCCAGTTTTAGATTCTACATGGTTTTGTTCAATTCTCTCACATTTTTTATGTGTGTTTTCCTATAATTCTTTGAAGGATTTTTGTGTTGCCTCTTTAAGAGTTTCTATCTGTTTACCTGTGTTGTCCTGTATTTCTTTAAGGGAGTTATTTATGTTCTTTATTCCTCTATTATTATCATGCTATTTGATTTTAAATTTGAATCTTACTTTTCAGGTGTGTTGGGGGTATCCAGGACTCTCTCTATTGAGAGAACTGGGTTCTGATAATGTCAAGTAGCCTTGATTTTTGTTTCTATGTTCTTGTGCTTACCTCTTCCTATCTGATTATATCTAGTGCTATCTGTCCTTACTGTCTCTGACTGGGACTTCTCCTTTCTGTGAACCTGTTTGTGTCAGAATTCCTCAGAGTTCAGCTGTTTCTGTGATACTGTGATTCTGTCATTCTGAGATCCTGAGATCCTAGGTGTGACAGAGTTCCTAAAAGTCTAGCTGCTTCTGGGATCCTGAATTCCTTTTGTGACCAAGCTCCTGAGGTCCAGTTGCATCAGAGTTCCTGGGAGTGAAGCTTTCTCTGAGTGTTACAGGAGTGAGTTGCAAGTCAGAGCTCTGGGTTTGCTCCAGGCACAGTTGCAAGCTGGAAGTGACCCATGCCTCTGGCTGGTCGGGAATCTGGTTTTCTGGTTCCTGTGAGGGTCCCAATTACTCTGGATGTTGGGAAGGATATTGTGCCCTCAACTGTTATCTGGAATGTGTCAGACCTCCAGTGTTCCTGGATATGTCTGATCTCCTGGAAGTCAAGCTTCCTCTGTGTTCCTGTGGGCCTGTGATCCTGGTCGTTTCTGAGCACTTGGGAGTTGGCTCCCTCTGGGTGTTGTAAGAGTGGATACAGAGCCAGCACCTCAGGTCAGTTCTGGGAGCAGCTTTAGACCTGAGTGAATACTTGTACTGGCTGGGTGGAGGTTTCTGTGTCTCTGGATCCTGGGGCACCCAGTTACTCTGGGTGTTGTGGCATATGTTGTGGCCTCCTCACCTGTGATCCTGGTCATGTTAAAGCACATGGGATTCGGGCTTCCTCTGGGTGTTGTGGGAATGGGTGAGGAGCTATTGCCAAAAGTCCGCTCAGGACACAGGTTCAGACCAGAAACCATGACATCTCTTTCTACTAAATAAATCATGACAACAGAAATTCCATGTAGTGTAAAATTGAAAGCAACATAACTGTCCCACCAGTTTATGATATATAACTGTTTCAGTCATACCATTTTTATAGTCTTACCATGGATGTAGGTAAAGGGATCAGCATGTGATCCGGAATGTCATAGTAGCTCAATGGGTCTGCACGTACAAAAAAAACAAATTATAAGTTAAAATAAGCACAGATTTGTATAATTATTCTTTTAGACAGGCTATTTTGTCTATTTGGAGACATGACTTCTATGTGATGGTTAATTCTGGGAGAAGAAAATACAAGTGGCAGCTAGGGTCAGTAGAGAACAGGCTTGCAAATTTTACTTTCTTTTGTACATTTAGGTTGTAAAATCATTATTTCAATAATGATTTATATGCTGCTGTTTACTAATAGAAATTTAGATAACATACATGTCTTGTTAAATCTAATTTCTTATTCAAAAGAAGTAAGCTACCAAGAGTATATGGATTTGCAACTTAAACTTTTGACATTTGGGAAAGTTTCAACACTTAGTTATATTATTTTAAAGTTATTATGTATATTTGATGTATTGTTTTATATTCTTGAAACTGGTTAAGATTGATTTCTTCTAGAAGAGGATTTGTTATAGACATTTCTATAGCAAGGATGCCTGCTGTTTTTTAATTTCTTTCACCAAATGGAGATTTTTTGGTTTGTTAGTTTTTATTTTATTCTCCCTAGTGAAATCAGATAACTAGTAGAGCAATAAATTCATCAAGCCCCAAATACATTTTGACAAATTGACAGTCTATGCCATGATAACATTTATAGTTTTGTTTAACTATTTAATGAGAAATAATGAAATTAGCCTTTTAATTACATAATCCTACCAACTGATGCTTGAGTGAATTTTAATCAGAGTTTGAATAATGGGAAATTTTAGGAGTAGGACTAAAATGGATTTGCTCGATATGTGTTTGTTTTAAATAACAAAAACATTTTTAAAAAAGCAATCTATTTCCAGTAATATATAAAATAAGAAGTTTTATCTTGTGAAAAATTATCAGTATATTATGGATACTGAACATATATAAAATATTTTTGTCAATTTTTATTTAGTAAAGTATTCTACCACTTGCTAATAATGTGTTTTAAGAGTTTTATGGAACTTAGGTGTTTTTCTCTATAAAAGATGATATAGCAGTTAATGATATTGAAATAGTATGATGATTTACAGTCAGTTTCAAAGAAAAAAGGGCTGGTGAAGAAATACTAGAATTGATTTCTTAGATATTAACTTATTTTGACATTTAATTCACCACAGTCTTTCCATGTAGAGAAAATAATAACACTAAAGTTTTCAGTGAGACATTTATAAGTTTGTGCAGAAGAAGAAGCCTAGTTGAGAGCAGAGGCAGCAAATAATCTGTGTTTAACCTTGGAAAAATTGATTCGGGCACACAAGGGAGATTTCCTTCTTCAACACTTCTCTAGTGGCCTCAGTCAATCTGAAGAACATCTCAAACCATTTCAAAACATGACAGTTTCCACAAGTCAGAGAAGCCAATTTTTAAAATAATCTACTCTGAGATGGATACACTGAATCCACATATATTTACCAATAATAAGACAATGCTTTGATTTGTATGTGTATTAGTTAATAATCTATTCAGACTGATTAACAGATCAACCAATCAATACTTCATCACTTATTTATGGTGTGCACACTTAAAATTTTTAGCGTTGTAAGTTTTTCTCTTGGGATTACTTTCTCATGTCCCATAAATTTTGGTGTGTTGTGGTTTTATATTTATTTAATTCTAGTAGTTTTGTACTTTCCATCTTGATTTCTCCCTTAACCCAACTATCATTAAATTGTTTCATTTTTTTCCCCATGAGTTTGTGTTCATTCTGTAATTTTCATTGCTATTGGTGTCTAACATTTATCTATGATGGTCAAATAGAATATAGTGTGTGATTTAATTTTCCTATATTTGTTAGGTTTTGCTTGAGTGATACTACATGTTTGATTTTGGAGAAAGTTCCCATGGCTCCCGACAAGATGATGCATTCCTTTAGAGTTTGGGTGTAATATTCTGTAACTATTTGCTTGGAACATTTGATAAATGATGTCATTTAACTGTAGAGGTTTTCTGTTTAGTTTTCTCTGGATGACTTGTCTATTGGCAAGAATATGGTATTTAAATTTAACTTTCTGTGATTTCTATGGTATGTTTGTTGTTCTCTTCAGATTGGCATATTTCTTCTACTTTCCTCTATAGAACTAGATTACTAGTCATAAATTCCTTTGAACTCTTTTATTACTGGTGATAAACTAGTGCAAACTGGTGCATCCATTGTGGATGTGATCTATCATATGACCCAGATATGACACTCCTGGATATAGGTCCAGAAAATTATGTAGCCTATTGCATATACATAGATAAATGCTAATACATGTTTACTGCTGCTCTGTTCAATCATGGAATCACAATTGATATCTATCAACTGATTTATAGGTAATGAAAATGTTTACATAATGGGAACTTATTCTGCTGTAGGAAAAAAATGAAATCACAAACTTTTCTCTTAAGTTTGTCAAGGAAGATAGCATAGACCCAGAGAGACAATAATTACATGTTTTCTTTCATTTTTGGATGCACTCTTTGAATCTTTGGTATGTGTTTCATTTGTAATTGACATAGGCAGAGAGGGCATAAATTCATAAGAAGTCATAGAATGCAGTGGTATAAAGACTTAGAAGGGGAGTAGTGAAACCAGATACATTAACTTCGGGTAGAAGATGAGAGGACAGTCTAAAGGAGGTAATATGGGGAGTGATAACTAACATTAAAGACCTTTCAATAAATCCATATGAAAACCTATTAATGTAAAAGTTTTCTAATCTACCTCTATACATATAAAGAGTTAAAATGGGGTGGGGTGACAATCCCCTTCTAGATATGGCAAGCTAACAAATAAAAATTCCGATGCCAGAAATTGATTTTATCTTTTAATGTGGTTGGTCAGTGACTCCCCATAGATGAGTAAACATTACAAGACATTGGCAGTGCTCTTAGTTACCATTCAATACATGACATTAAGAACCTATTGTTCAAGGACACCACATACTTAAATCATAGAACATGGAAAAATCTTTAACTGTGTTGCCTAGCTTTAATAGTGTTCAATGTGTTTCCTACCAAAAGAAAAGTTTTCATTCATCTAACCCAGCTGTGAACCCTGAGAGCTGCTGTAATGAATGGCAAAACATGTTTACTAGTAAATAATAATACTAACATCATGAGAGTAACCAGCCACTTAATTACTGTGTATTTACTTATTCATTTATTTATTCATTGAAAATAGATTTTTCTATACAATATAATTAGACTATGATTCTGCGTTATCCAACTTCTACCAGATCCTCCCAGGTTCTCCACCCACCCAAATCCATCTTTCTTTCTCATTAGAATAAAAATGGGGAACTAAATGATAATCATAATAATAAATAAAATGAACCAGAGTAAGACAAAACAAGAACAAAAACAACAAAAGAGAAGCACAAAATCAAACAAATACAGACACTGATACACATACATACACATGGACATTCTCTCTCTCTCTCTCTCTCTCTCTCTCTCTCTCTCTCTGTCTCACACACACACACACACACACACACACACACACACACACACACACACACACACACACACACAAACACAATACTATAAAAAATTGGTAAAGATCTGTAAGAAAAAAAAGTATCATTAAATAGTTCATTTTGTATAGGTGAGCATGAGGACTTGGAATGCATGTTTGCTGCCTTCTAGGGTACCCTGAGCACCACTTGTAAGCAGCTCAGGGGAAGCAGAACACAGTCTGTGATTTGGGGTCCCAGCCCACGATTCCTGGGTGAGAAAGAGCAGGGTCTGGCATGGATACTGTGAATCTCAGTCTCCTGTGTACCCAGCCACTGCTGGGAGTTGAGAAAAGGAAGGGAGTTCCCTATGCACCATTCAGGAAGTGGGTAGCTGAGGCCAGGCCAGGGCCAGGGTGGGGTAGGGCTGAATCCAGTTTGGTTCTGCTGGAGTGCTAAGATTAAGAAGGGGCTGGAAGAAAGAAGGACCTCTCAGGAGATTTAGACAAGAATCTTTAAGATGAAGGCCTCCCACATGGTGATCCTTGATGAAGGAGGTGGCCCTTGCTTTTCTAAACTGCTTTACTTGATGGTAGAGGTAAATGCATACATCTTACTCAGGGTGGAACAGGGATTAAATACCTCATATGGGAAGGGATGCCCAGAAGGGGAAGCTCATTGTCTGAACCATTATTAGAATGGAGAACTTCCAGGGTTTTATGCTTCATGAATGCAAGATTATGTGTTCCAGATGAAATATTTTTGTAGGGAGCTCACCTCACCTCTACCATTCTTAATTCTGATTTTCCCAGGGTTGAGGCTGGCTTACCGTTACCAGTTCTTTTTGTCTGGTGGCACAATCTACTTGACCTACCAGGACTGCCCTTACATGTACCTTATATTCCAAGTAAGACTCTTTGGAGAAAATGAACCTTTCCTTTGTGAGCAGTTATCAAATGAAGATAGCTTCTACTTCCCTTCTCAACACTCAGACACCATCTGATTTAGATCTGTTCAGGCCCTGTGCCTGCTGCTATGATCTCTGTGAGTTTGCACCTACATCACTACTGCTGTACCTAGAAGACCTTGTTTCCTTTCTATCGTTCATCCACACTTTCTGTTATACTCTTTATGCATCTTTTCCCACAGAGTTTCATGAGCCCCCAGGAGAGGGCGTCCCATTTAGGACTGAATGTTCCAAGGTCTCTCATTCCCTACACATTGTCTAGTCATGTATCTCTATATTTGTTTCTATCTATTGCAGGAAGAATCTTCTCTGCTAATAGCTTCAACAATAAGATGCGGACTGATCTATGAGTGTCTTTGAATATAATTAGGGATCATTTTATTGCTATATTCCTTGAGTAGAATAAGAACTCTATCCTCTAAGAACATGTCAAAAGGGACCTTATTCTTAAATATGTCCTACTTTCTACAGTTTCTGCAACAACCTACTAATAATCCACTCAGCTGTGAATCTGTTATTGGATTAATGGTGTAACAATGAAAGAATTTTCATGAACCATTCAAATTTCAGAGGCCCTACCTCTAATCACTGGAATACTGTGGAACAAAGCTTCAACATATGGAATAATCCACTTTACCCCTACTTTCTGCTTTGCCTCATGTGATAATGTACTATGGAAGTTATACAAAAGGGATAAAAGCATGGCACTCTATACGACCATAAAAGCCAGTCCTAAGGGAAAACATATTCAGGACACTTTCAATTTAAGGATCTCTTTGCCCTTTTCCTGAAGCTTCCAAAGGAGGGGAAAAATCAAATGGCCTTCCCAGCTATTGTACCTATGAACTACAACAAGGACCACCAGAGCATGATAATGCTAAAGAGTCAGAAGCAGTCTTAGGTCTTTGATTGTATCCCTCTGGTTGTAACTTCTTGCTCTTCTGAGCTTCCATTTTATTATTTCTCTTCAATTACCATATGCTTTGTCATCTGTCCTGTCTTTAGCACTTCTAGTGTAAGACCCAAGCTGCAAGAATTCATTGAGACACAAATCCAGCGAGACTGAAATTAGTTTCTGGGGAAGCCCACAACCAGACTGCAATGTTATAAACTTTCCAGATTTTCTTCTGACCCCAGATCAGGAGTTATCCTATGGCTGAGTCACTATGCACAAAGAATGGCTCAAGGTGAACCTGGGCATCATGGCAATGATGTCTATGATTTTAAATGCAGCTTTTGCTTCTCTTATTATTGGTTTGGATGCTGTATGTTTCTACCTAGTTTCTATATGTTCCACTGAGATAATTTAGTTGTAAACTGAATGATTTCATGAGAGAAAGAGGGCCTTGGGCTATCTAGCCAGTAATATTTATTTATACCCTTGTTTTCATGCTTTAAACATTCATGTGTTTTGAATTATGAGTTGGAAAACAACAAGTTTTAAAATGTTATAAAATATTGTTTTGTAAGTTAGGACTCCTTTATGTATGTTCAAAATTTAAAAATAATTTCAACGGAATTTGTATCTTCTAATTTTATAAAAATCAGAAAGCAAGTTACAGTGCTTTGTTCCTTGACATCACTATATTTTGTAATTGACATCATTCAGTTTAAGTGATGCATGTTTATCATTACCCTCTTTGTTAGTTAACTTTTTCTCTTAGAAAAACATTGATTGAAACCTTTATAAACTGACATGAAGCCATGTTCCTAGTACTAGCTGTACAGTGGCCAGAGAGCAAATGATAACTGAAAATAAGAACCCAAAAAGTGGAGATACTAACAGAAAAAAAGGAGTCTCTCCTGCAGATTCCTCCCTATGATATGTGTACTTGGTGTTACAAGTTAAACACACAGATTTAAGAATCCTAAGCTATGATCTGCATGTGAGAGAGAGAAGGTTTGGGGTAACCTCATTTAATACATTTTCCAGTTTTTCTTATCCCCCTCTGTTTTATAATTTCGTTGTCCTTTGTAGAAAAATGAAACTAATTTTCAGTATTCATTCATCAGTTGATGGATGTACAGGCTGTTTATATTTCCTAGCTATTGTGATGGAGATGTAATGAACATCCCTTAGTAGGATATAGCCCTTAGGTATGTAGCCCAGTGGATGTAGGGCTGGCTCATATGACTAGTCTGCTTTAATTTGGGAGAAGGCTCTAGACTAATTCCTAAAGTCGTTGCACCAATCACCCTCCTAAAATAAGTATATAATTGTCCCCTTCCCTTTACATCCATGCCAGCCTTTTCTGTTATATTTTATATGTCTTTATCCATCACAAAAATACCAAGTGAAACTACTTAGAGATTTTATGCAATCATACCCTCCGAAAAAAATGTCATCATAAACAAAGATTTTCTTTTGTACCTGCTCATTTTCTTCTTCACAGGACTGAAGAAAGCTAGAACTATGCTGTGGAGTAAACTTTGGCTTACATGAAGGTTGTAGCTGTTTTAGATATTTGCCCTGACCATGAAAACATCCTCAATATTAGCCATATGGCTGTTACTCTAAGTGTAGTCACTAAAGTAGCATTTTAATTGCCTCTAAGAATTTTTCTCTCCTATCTTTGCTAAACATTTGGCATATACAAGTCCAGCTCAGCATGCCTTGCTTTCATTACTAAATTTGACTTTTTTCTAGGTTTTGATTCTATATTAAATATTTCAAATTTTTCTTCCATTTGTTCATTTACATGCAGCTATAAAGTTAATAGTTGGGCTAATTTCAATACTGCTGTATTTCAAGGGAAGCTCAGGGAAAAGGAAGAAACGTAGTGGAAAAATGAGAATACAATTATTGATAAGTGGTAAGGATTTGTTTGTAGGGAAGATGCAGTTATTGGAGAGGGAGTGAGAACACTACCACTCCTCTGCATGTTGGCATCCTCCACGTACTATGTTATATTGAAGTCCTACGTGTCCTTTGGTGTTTCAACGCATGTTTCTTTATACAGGCAAGATCACCTACATTAGATATCACCAGTAAGCACGTCAAACTCTATTTATCCTAAAGTATGAGGGAGGTGCTGATCTCAAAGCCAAAACCTGCAAACATATCTTGGTGTTTCTGAGCACCAGCTCCCATTCTGAAGCTACCCAGGGATGTGAAAGTACACTTACCTTTTCAATCTATAGAAAATCTTTCCATCATTGCATAGTTAGGGATATTAAGAATTACTTTGTGTGAGTATGGGATGAACACCATGAACAAATTTCTTAGTTTTCAACAATGACTGTAGATTTTCTTTCCTTTACAGTGGTTCTCAACTTGTGGATCATGACCCCTGTGGGCTCAAATGATCCTTTCACAGGGGTCAACTAAGGTTATGAGGAAACACAATGTTATATTATGATTCTTAAAAATAGAAAAATTATAGTTGTGAAGTAGCAACACAAATAATTTTATAGATGTGGGGATACCACAACATGAGGATTTGCATTAAAGGGTCAAATAATTAGAAAGTTTGAGGACCACTGCTTTAGAATGTTATTTTCTCATGTGAGGTTTTCCAGCCTACATTGCTAAACTGTTCTAATTGGTTTTATTTGTTTATTTTCTTGCTTATAAGAAATTTCTGTTTTGACTTGGCTCATAACAATTTTCTTAATTTATGGTTCTACCATTTGGTTGATTTATGACTCAGAATTGATTACGTTTCTGTGTCTTCATTAGAGTTTGTTTAATAAAAATGGAAGTTTTTTATTACAGTGTATGCACATGTATAATTGTAACGTATTAGTGGTTTAATTGACAACTTTTTTATGTGCAGTATCTTCCTCTATCTTCCTTTAAAAGAATGGTTGAAAGTTAATGTCATCTAAGATTTGTCATAATTTCATTTTCAGCTCTGCCTTATTTGGTAGATTGTTTTTCTTCTTGTGACTCTCAGTGTATGCATGTATTTCCCATTGAGACGTTGTCTTTGTTGGCTTTCTACTGCTGTAGTAAAGAACATGATTAAAAGAAACTGGGATTGTTTTACATTTGGAAGTTAACCAAGAGGATACATTTCTGGGTTACAGTCAAGACAATCAGGAGAGAAACTCCAGGAGGGAACTGAAGACTAGGCTGGGAAGGGATACTTTACACTGACATTCTCTGCAGGGTTTCTCAGTTTGCTTTTTCATACAACACAGAACTACCTGTCATGGATGGCATCTTCCATAGTAGGATGGTCCCTCCTTCAATCATGAATCAAAAATATGTCCCATAGGCAGAGGCATTTTATCAATTCAGATTTCCTCTTCTATATAACTCTAGCTCGTATCAAGTTAACAAATACATATGTAATACTTGGGTACAACAGATATCTTCTCTTGTAGAATTTTAGTTCACCAGGATAACATGCATTTCATTATTGAGCTAAGGCCATTTACCTTGAGATTTTTGAATGATGCTTGCTAATTTCTATAGTTTTGTGAACCGTTTCTTTGACTGGTCAGATGGTTTTTCCAATTCCTCCCTCTTAGCACAGAAGCTCTGCTGTTGCTCTGTTGGATTCTTTCCTGTCTCCTTTTTATATAACACTCCTCTCTTGAAGTTTATTCTCCCCTGTGCCTTTTTGATTAAGACTCTTTATTCCTCCTCTCGGTATAGAATTCCTCTAAGAACTCAGTGGTGCTCTAGAGGTTGTAAAGTGCTGTAATTTATGCTTTCTTTAAAAAAAAAAATCTTTACTTCACCATTTAGTTTAAAACAGGTTTTCTGGATATAGCAAACTTTGTCAGCATATAAATTTTAAATATAACACTGTGTGCTTTTTTGACTGCTCGGGTTGATAATGAGAAATTAAATATTCAAGTGTTTTGTTCTTGTGAGTTGGTGTTTTTCCTTTTACAGGTAAGGAAAACTTTTAGAATCTTTTCTGTTCAGAACAAAATCATTAACTAAGCAAAATTATTGGAGATTTAATTCTCAGAAACTATGGGAATAAAAATATTTCTAGTGGAAGTAAATGTAAACATTTTTATCTTCTACATCCAGGGTGCTCTTTATAGGAAATCGCTTACAGTCCAGAGACTTCTTCTTTTCTTTCCTTTCTTTTTTCACACAATACAAGTAGGCGCAAAGAGTTTGAATGTGTTTTTGTGTTCTTTTATAATTTATTTGGTTGTTTATCTATTTAGAGAGACAGGTTATCATACATTCCAAACCAGCCTGGAATTCATTTTGTGGCCAAGGATGACCTTAAACTTCTTCTTCTCTTTCCTCTTCCTGCTATGTGTATGAAGTGTCAGGATTCCCTTTCTTGTACTTCAGGATGGAGGCACTAACACAATGTTTATGTTTTCTGTAGTTTACTAGTCTAGGTTTAGCAGAACCTGAAGCATGAAAGTGCAACTCAGAATCTGTGACTAATATGCTAAGTGACCTGTAACAGGAACTACTTTCAAATAAACTCCTTGGAAGCAGAATCAAAGTGCTGTTGAAGACTCACAATTTTCAAAAGCAGTTAATTTTCCTAAGCATGGTAAATGCTGTCAACTGAAGGACAAAGCAGGGGAAACCCATGAACGTCTCGTGAACTATATTTATACGTATGGTTATCCTTGAGGTATAATGGTGAGTAGAGGGTTGGGATTTAAAAAAAAGCATAATGCAATATTAATTGTGCCATATGCTTTATTGTGATCACCTTTTATCAATTTAAAATAAATCTCGTGATTTTTTCACTGAAAAAATGCAGGAGCACTATATCAAACAGAGCTGTGAGCCAAGTACTATAAAAAGAAATATAAATGAATTCAGAACTTGAAATCTGAAGAAGGCTGTCAGACTCAAGAGGATATATTGGCCTGTAACGAGAGAGAGCTAAGGTTAATTCCATAGATGAAGAACGAAGCTGTGATACATGTGCTGCCTAGAATGGTAGGGAGTAGGAGCAGTGGAGCACGTGTGAACCAGATCAGCATCAAACTAGGTACCTGAACTATGAGAGAAAAGAAGAGAAATTTTGCAAAAAATGAGCAAAATAGAATTTATGAGTTAAAAACAGTGCAGGGAGAACAGCTGAACTCCGGTGCTTTGTCCTGTATTTGGTGGGTCTTCTGTCACATGTAGGAGAGAAACCAGGCAGACTAGTCTACAGTAAAGGCAAATGAGAACTTGTTACATAAAAGAGACATGGCAGGCTCGCCCATAGGGATAAGCACCATCATCACTCAGGGAAGAGGATGAGGATGGCTCACGATTCTGTGCTGGAAGCAGCATGATGTCTGTGTAAGGGAGGCTCTGAAGTGTATGTACCAATGCAGTGTCGAGTGCAGAAAACCCATGCCCAGGTCACAGCTTGCTCTGGGTGCAGATTTTACTCTTTTCCTATATTATAGTAAGGGTGAGCAGCAGTTATCAGCTAGAGCTCTGACCATTGTTTGCTTAGCACCTGTTTATTCTTATTTATCTGCCTATAATTCTCTATGTGTCTGCTTATCTCAGGGGGTGTAGCTATTCACACGTCTCTACTGCTAAAATAAAAAGTACAGCAGCTTGGCATATTTTTTTATTTGTTTGCTTGTCTGTATAATTATTTTGTTGTTGGTAGGTTTTTTGTTTTTTTTTTTTGTTGTTGTTGTTTTTGTTTTTGTTTTTTGGTTTTTTTGTTTGTTTGTTTGTTTGTTTAGTTTGGCTTGTTTTTTGTTTTTCCCTTCTTGTTTCACTTCTAAGTTTGTCCCCCTATAAAAATTACTGACTGGTCTTAGGCCCCAGAAAACCCCCATGCTGTGTGAGGTGACTGGACATTTAAGACGTGTTAGGGTGGAAACCTTGTGAACAGGTACTGTCTGGTCTTCATTGGCTACTGAGAAACGTGTTAGAGGGTGAGGCTGCCTCTTGTGTTTTATCATTTTTCTGAGTCAGGGAACACAGAAGTGATTTCTGACCCAAGAGCAAAGAGAAAGGCTTGCTTATTCTCATTGTAGATTCGGGTTCCAGGCTGGTGAAATGACTCGGCAGATAATGCATTTTTGAAACAAACATGAGAATTTAAATTTGAACCCACAGACCCATGTAAAGCTGAAAACAGCAGCATGCACCATGCGTTTCATTAGTTCTATGGGAATAAATGAAGCAGAGGTAGATGAATTCCTGTATCCTACAGGCCAGCTAGTCTAGCATACACATCATCAAACAACAGACCATGTGTCAAACAAGATACAAAGAGAAGATGGATTATGGGTTTTAACTCATGGAATGGGGCCAAGTCAAATCAGATATGGGTTGATTATTCCCACAAATTTTGTGTCACCACCATTCATTGCCCTGGCATTTGTTATAATCAGAACACCATTGTAGATCAAAGGTTATTGTTTTTCTTTTTCATTTCTTTCTTTTTTTTCTATCAGAAAACTGCCTTGTACCAAAGACTTGAAGGCTCTATGTGGGCACTAACTCAACTTTTCAGTGTTTAATGGTTTTTGTAGCTGTTATCTTCAACAATGCAGCATTGTCATCAGTTTGCGGGATCAACCTATATAGTCTCGGCAACAGATGTAGTTGTTTGAGGATTCCTATGGGACACATTTAACCAACAACTAAATTAGATTAAACCCAGTCTAGGTACTGGAAGCTTCATTTGATGAGAACAGATGATCTCCTTGGGCTCGGTCTCCCTCATTATTTTGCAGTTTCATTTAGATCACCATGTATGTATATATTTTAGAAAGCTTCTACTGTACTGAGTTTCAATGTTATCTCTCCAAAGCTCTTAGTTTTAGTTAATTTTCTCTGAATTCCTTCCCTTGAAAACCTCTCATATTCCCTCTTCCTTTCATTCTCCTGATGGATCCTGACCCCATTCATCCATAATGATATATAGATACTCTGCATTTCCTTACTCTATAACCTCTGTGGTTCTGTAGACTAGAGTTTGGTTAATATTGACTTAATAACTAATATCCACATGTAAGTGAATACATGCCATATTTGTCTTTCAGGGTCTGGGATACCTCACTCTAGATAATGTTTTATTTAGTGCCAATCATTTGCCTACATAATTCATGACTTTTCTTTCTTCCTTTTTCCTTCCTTCCTTCCTTCCTTCCTTCCTTCCTTCCTTCCTTCCTTCCTTCCTTCCTTTCCTTTCTTTCTTTGATGGGGTTGAATAATGGTATATTCCATTGTCTAAATTTTATTTATTCATTTTTCTTTTGAGGGACATTTAGGTTGCTTAAAATTACTTATTATTGTGAATAGAGCAGAAATGAGGATGGCAGAGCAAATTCTTAATGGTAGGATGAAGCATCTTTTGGGTATATGCCCAAAAGTGCTATGGCTGGATTTTAAAGTAGACTGAAACCCATCTTTCTAAGGAACCACCACACTGATATGTATAGTATCTATAAAGGTTTGCACTAACACCAGCAATGGATGGGTGTTCCTCTTACTTCATATACTTGCTAGGATGAGTTCCTACTTGTTATATTGATGTTAGTCTTTCTGACAGGTACAAGATGAAATTTCAAAGCAGTTTTGAATTGCATTTTCCTGATGGCTAAAAATGTTGAATACTTTTTAAAGAGTTTATTAGCTATTTTATTTTATTCTATGGAGAATTATCAGTTATGGTCTGTACCCCATTTTAATTGGGGTATTTGTTTTGGGGGGCTTTTTTAAAAATTAGCCCTGTATCATAGCTTTAGTTTGTAAAAATCTTTTGCAATTCTGTAGGCTACCAATTTGTTCAAGTGACAGTGTGCATTGCCAGGCAGATTTTCAGTTTCCTGAGGTTCTACTTATAAATTGCTTTGTTTTGTTAGAAAGTCATTTCTGACTTCAATGAATTTAAGAATATTCTCCAATTTCTCTTCTACTTGATTTAGTGAATGTGATTTTATGCTGAATTTTATGATCTATTTGGATCTTTGTTTTGTGCATGATAATAGATTTAAATCTATTTTGCATTCTTCTACATTCAGCCATCCAATTTGATCAGCATCATTTGTTGAAGTTGTCTCTTTTTCATTGTGCATTTTTGTCTCTTTATCAAACATCATGTGCCATAGGTGTGTGGATTTATGTCTGAGTCTTCAAGCCAAATCCATTAATCATATTTTTGTTCCAAAAATGATGTTTTTATTACTTTATCTTTTAGTACAATTTGAAATTGGGGACAGTGATAACTCCCACAGTTCATTTATTGTTCAAGATTACTTTAGCTATCATGTTTTGTTGTATTTTCATAGGAAGCTGAAGGTTATCTTTTCAAAGATCTGTGAAGAATTGTGTTGAAATTTTGATGAGATTACATTGAATCTGTAGGTTATTTTTCAATATATAAACATTAATATTATGTTAATTTATTACATTAATATATTTTAATGTACTTAATTTTGCTGTATCGATCCTACCAATCCTATGAGTATGTATGATCTTTCCATTATTTCATCTTCAATTTCTTTCTTCAATGTCTTCAAATGTTATCATCCAAATGTTTTACTTGCTTTGAGTTACCCCAAGATATTTTGAGACTATTGTGAAAGGTGTTGTTTCTCAGATTTTTTCTGATTCCTTTTGTCATTTGTATGTAGGAGGGATACTGATTTTTGTACATTAATTTTTTTATCAAGCTACTTTGCTGAAAGTATTTATGAAGTATGGACATTTCTGGGTTATTTTTCAGGATAATTAATATATACTATGATATTATTTCCAAATAAAACAACTTGATCTCCTTTAATTACCTTTTTATTCTAGCTCAGATCTCAAGTACTATCTTTTCTAGGTTTGGAGAGAATAGATAACCTCGTCTTGTTCTGACATTCGTATAATTGTTTTGAGTTTCTTTCCATTTAAGTTGATATTGTCTTTGAGCTTGTTGCAATCCAGCTTTTATTTTGTTGAGGTATGTCCCTTGTATTCCCAATCTCTCCTGGACTCTATCATGAAGGGTTGTTTGATTTTATTGAATGCATTTTCTGTATCTAATAAGGGTGTCATTTTTTGTCTTTAAATTTCTTTATACAGTAGATTACACTTATCTATTTAGATATGTTGAATGATCACTGCATTTCTGGGAAGAAACTTACTTGATTAGGGTAGACAATTTATTCATGTATTCTTGGGCTTGATTTTAAAGTATTTTATATAGTATTTTTACATCTATATTCATAAGGGAAACTGATCTGTAATTCTTTTTCTCTGTTGGTTTTTTATGTGGTTTTAGTATCAGAGTAAATGAAGCTTCATAAAATGAACTGGACAATATTCCTTTTGTTTTTATTTTGAGCTGTAACTTAGGGAATATTTGGAATTAACTCTTCCTTGAAAGTATGGTAGAATGCTGCACTGAAACTATGTGGCCCAGTTTTTTTGTTTTCTTTTTGTTTGATTGTTTGGTTTGGAGACTTCTAATCACAAGGGACTATAGGTGTGTTGATATTGCTTATCTGACCTTGATTTAACTAGGGTAAGTGGTATATATCAAATCAATTATCCATTTCTTTTAGTTTTCTAAGACAACTAAGGTCTTTACTTATGTATCTGCTTTGTTACAATACTCATGGCTTGGTATGGTGGGGCTCTAGTGAAGACATATTTTTCTGGCTGTTATTAGTTACATTTTTACTGCATCTAGGCATCTTGGTTTAGAAAGATCATCAAGCCATATGCTGATACCTGACTTTGTTTTTGTTGAGAGTATGTTTTGTTCCTTCATTTCTGTTTTCTATCTGGTTCTTACGTTCTTAGGAAAGCTTGGTAGCTGTGTGTTGCCTGGTATTAAATTCTTCTGGGATCCTTCCAGGTGTGGCCACTGAAAGCTCTACATAGAACATGTTCCTAGATATTTGAAGTTAACAATAAGGAATGGAGATGAACTCAGAGGAGGCATATCTGAGAGGGTAAATAGGATTGCAGAAATCAGGGTGTTCTATCAGGATTTACTTATCTCTCTGGGAATTGGGGCAAAGAGTGAGTAAAGGTTAGAGTAAAGGGTCTACTACAGAGTTGGAGATGAGATTTGGGGACTTTAATTGAAGCATATAAAGGGCAGGTAAAGATTTGCAGTTTCCCTACTCCTTTATCTAGTTAAGGTGGTCCTTGGGTTCCCAAGGAATACATATTAAAGTTGGAGTGGGGCATGACACAAAACAATATTTTGTGCAGAGAAAGTTTAGAATGTAAGATCTGTGTGATCCACTGGAGATTGGTGAAGAGAAAAAGTAGAGACCACATGGGGATGACACTATGGTGTTAGACTTCAGATGATGAGGCAGAGGGAAAGATCTGAAGCTAGCCTACCTGCTTCTCTGGTCAAGGCAGCCCACGTGATTCCAAGGAGTGCCCACTGGAACTGGGTTCTGGAATAAAGCAATAATTATCGGGAGGGAAGAACTGTTTAATCATAGACTAGGCCCTGAGATTTTTCAGGAAAAGGGAGGATACAGCAAGTGATCTGCTACAGAGCTCTGGTTAAAGCTGGAGGATTGCTTTTAGATAAGCAGAAGGAGAAATCTAGTTAGCCTGCCTACTTTCTTGGCTGAAGTCATACTCTCTCTTTCTCATACCCACACAAAGATTAAATTACGAGTACACAAAGCTCAGGGAAATTGTCATAAACAGGAACATAATTTGTGTACCCAACACAATAAGCAAATAGTCAAATTTGTGATGAATAAAGTACCTTTGTTCCTAAATCTGGAATACTGTGCTGGTACCAATAAACCTGTAGGAGGCTAACTTCTTCACTTGGTAAGTTTTTGGTCCACCCTGGCTTGCAAGGTAGGGTGTCAATGCTGAACCTGGAGAATTGGGGTTTGAAATAACAGAAGGATGATGGTTTCCTGGATAATTAATCTGGCCTGAGAAAAACCAGCCTGCAACAACAGTACATACAGTGATCAATTTTCTTGATTTAGGCTCTGAAGTTCTATATTTTATTGCCTATTAATGAGTAAATTGGGATCAAATAGAACAGCAAATTTAGATCTAAAAACAGCTTCAGGAGTGGGGTTGGGACTTCTCATAGCTTCTCAGATAGTTCTGACTCCTCTATCAATGCATCATTTAGAAACACCTACAGTTTTTAATGGACTTGGCAGAAAGCTGTGACAAAGCATTGTTGCACATATACTTCCACAGTGAAACTTTAAAGACTTGAAATTCAGAGACTCTGTGAATGACAACCGTAGGAAGAATCAGAACTCTGTCCAATTTGTGGGAGAGGTGAGACTGGGATTGATAATGGTGTTATTATGATGAATTTATTATAAAAACCATGCTACAAACTTTAAGCCAATGCCCTTTGCTTACAGTACATAGTGAATTTTCCATCCATTCCATTTTGTTCTCCATCTTCTCCACAGACACACTTTCTCAACAGAAAATCTGAGTGAATGGTTAGCACTGTTCTGAGGTACCCAAATGTAGTATGGACTAGGGATAAGGCTAGGACTTATTGTTCTGTTCTTTCTGACAACTTCCCATGCTTTCATACAACCTGCCAATTTTGGGAGACAGATTTTTAGTATTTTGATTTCTTGAGGTTTATCCTATGTATAATTGTGACCCATGTGTTAGTGTAGACATGCAAATATTATTAACCACTTAGCAATATAGAATATCTGTTCTCAGTTCAGAATCTTAAAAAACTAACCTCACCATGTTCTTTATCCTTGTCCTTTCCCAGACAACACTGTGCTAAACAATGATTTCTACTTTGAAATTCTAGTTTCATAATTTTTAATTTTTATATGAATATGATAGTAGATCGTTAAATTTCTGAGAGTGGGGGTTGGGGGTTTAGCTCAGTGGTAGAGCGCTTGCCTAGCAAGCGCAAGGCCCTGGGTTCGGTCCCCATCTCCGAAAAAAAAGAAAGAAAAAAAATTTCTGAGAGTGACTATTATAGTCCCTTTCTTTAGAGGATAGCCTACCATATTCTAAACTCAATGATAATATTAGGACAAAATATAAAATGCATCTGCCCTTCTAAATCTCTGCTCACAGTGACATTTTATATCAGCTCAAAATTGAATCTCTCCTAAACTGTATCATGTCAAAGTTCAGAATTTCACCATTTAAGTTGCATAAAGCATGTCTAGATGACCTTTCTCCATGTAGCACAGAAACGCATATGAGTCCTTCCCATCTCTGGACCAAAATCCTTGAAGTGGCAGCTTGTCTATATCAGAAGTACAGCCAGAATACTGGAGAATAGCATATATCCACAGTGCATTCACATGCAGTGCAAATAGCAATGGGGGCATACACACTTTTCTCTGTATTGCAGACATCTAGCAACTACTGGTTTTCTTTAGTTATATTTCAAAATCTGGTCAGAGTTCTGAGACATTCTTTCATTTATAATAATGGTGGCATGCAATTGTAGCTAAGTAGACATGTAAGACTTTTGTTCCTTGCCAATAGAAGTTAGAATCAGGAGTGCTGACACACCTGAGAGTGGAGGTAAGAACACTTCTGGTCTGAGCTACCTGCCTGGGGCCCTCAGGACACAAAAACCCAGGAGTAGTCTGGGACAAAACCCTTCTGATTTCTGCCTACTCCCAGAGCTAACTCAGTCCCACAGCTCTCTGTACCCAAATAACCTGGGGGAGAGAGATGGACTCTCAGAAATGTGGACAAACCTGAGAGCTCAGGGGAGATCACTACTTCTGCTTACATTCCTGGCCCAAGAGGAACCTGCCTAGAACCCTATGGACACCGGAACCTAGGAGCTGTCAGGGAGAGGATCCTCTGGGCTCTGCCTGCTTCCAGAGCTGAAAGACAGTCAGAAGGAGTGCTGACACAACTGAGATCATAGGAAAGACCAACTCTACTGCTCCAAGTGAGCCAGTTGGAACTGTCAGGACACAGAAACCCAGGAACAGTCTGGGACAGAACCCTTCCATCCAGTTTCTGCCTGCACCCTCAGCTGAACTGGTCCCACAGCTCTCTTTTCCCAGCTCCGGCTGTAAGAAAACAGGTCTACAGGAGTGCTGACACAGAGGCTTACAGGACTGTCACTGTCAGAGACAACAAGACAAGCTAATACCAGAGACATTCTGATGGTGAGAAGCAAGCACAGGAATCTAAGCAACAGAAACCAAGGCTACTTGGCATCATCAAAGACCAGTTCTCCCATCAAACCAAATACTGGATCTCCAACTATACTGGAAAAGCAAGACTTGGATTGAAAATCACATCTCATGATGATGATGGAGGAGTTTAAGAAGGACATAAAGAAATACAGGACAGCACAGGTAAAGAAGTAGAAGCCCTTAAAGAGGAAACACAAAAAACCCTTAAAGAATTATAGGACAGCACAACCAAACAGGTGAAGGAATTGCACAAAATCATCGAAGATCTAAACATGGAAATAGAAACAATAAAGAAATCACAATGAGAGACAACCCTGGAGATAGAAAACCTAGGAAAGAGATCAGGAGTCATAGATGCCAGCATTACCAACAGAATAAAAAAGAAAGAAAAGAGAATCTAAGGGGCAGAAGATACCATAGAAAACATTGACACAACCATCAAAGAAAATGTAAAATGCAAAAAGCTTCTAACCCAAAACATCCAGGAAATCCAGGACACAATGAAAAGACAAAATGTAAAGAAAATTGGTACAGAAGGGAGTGAAGATTCCCAACTTAAAGGGCCAGTGAATATCTTCAACAAAATCATAGAAGAAAACGTCCCTAGCCTAAAGAAAGAAATGTCCAGAAACAGAAAAGAAGTCTAAAGAACTCCAAATAGATTGGGCCAGAAAAGAAATTCCTCTCATCACATAATAGTCAAAATATCAAACGCAGAAAACAAACAAAGAAAATTAAAAGCCTTAAGGTCAAGTAACATATAAAGGGAGAGCTCTCCGAATTACACCAGACTTCTTACCAGAGACTATGAAAACCAGAGGATCTTGGGTAGGTGTCATACAGAGCTTAAGAGAACACAAAGGCCACTCCAGGCTATTATATCCAGAAAACTCTCTATTAACATAGATGGAGAAATCAAGGTATACTATGACAAACCAATTTTATACAAAATCTTTCCACAAATCCAGACCTACAAAGGATAATATATGGAAAACTCATACACAAGAATGGAAACTACACCCTAGAAAAAGCAGGAAATTAACCTTCTTGCAACATACCACAAAGAAGAGTGGCACACAAACAAAATTCCACCTCTAACAACAAAAGTAACAGGAAACAACAATCAGTATTCCTTCAAATCTCTTAACATCAGTGGACTCAATGCCCCAATAAAAAGACATAGACTGACAGACTGGTTTGGTAAAGAAGACCCAGCATTTTGCTGCATACAGGAAACATATCTCAGTGCCAATGACAGACCAAAAGAAGCCCAGGACCAGAAGGGTTTAGTGGAAAATTCTATTAGACTTTCCAAGAAGACTTAAGACCAATACTCTCAAAACTACTCCACAAATAGAAACAGAAGGAAAAGTACTCAATTCCTTCTATGAAGCCATCATTATGCTTATACTTAAACCACACGAAGACAGAACAAGGAAAGAGAACTTTGGATCTATTTCCCTTATGAATATCAATGCACAAATAATCAATGAGATACTTGCAAACCAAATCCAAGAACACATCAAAACCATCATCCATCAGGATCATGGATGCAGGAATTGTTCAATATATGGAAATCCATGAATGTAATCCACTATGTAAACAAACTCAAAGAAAAAAATCCACATTTTTATCTCATTAGATGCTGAGAAAATTTTTCACAAAATTCAGCACACCTTCATGTTAAAAGTCTTTGAAAGATAAGGATTTTAAGGCCCATACATAAACATAGTAAAAGTCATATACAGCAAACCAGTAGCCAACATCAAACCAAATGGAGAGAAACTTGAAGCAATCCCACTAATATCAGGGACTAGACAAGGCTGCCCACCCTCTCCCTACTTATTCAATATAGTTCTTGAAGTCCTAGCCAGAGCAATCAAACAACAAGAGGTCAAAGGGATACAAATTGGAAAGGAAGAAGTCAAAATATTACTATTAGCAGAAGATATGATTGTATATTTAAGTGACCCTAAATGTTCTACCAGAGAACTACTAAGCCTGATAAACAACTTCAGCGAAGTGGCTGGGTATAAAATTAACTCAAACAAACCAGTAGCCTTCCTTTACTCAAAAGATAAACTGGCTAAGAAAGAAATTATGGAAATGACACCCTTCACAATAGTCACCAATATAAAATACCTCTGTGTGACTCTAACCAAGCAAGTAAAAGATCTGTATGATAAGAACTTCAAGTCTCTGAAGAAACTGAAGAAGATTCCAGAAGATGGAAAGGTTTCCCATATTCAGGGTTTGGCAGGATTAATATAGTAAAAAATGGTCATTTACAAAAAGCAATAAACAAATTCAATGCAAGATTCCAACTCAATTTTTCATAGAGTTAGATATAGCAATTACAAATTCATTTGGAATAACAATAACACCCAGGATAGCTAAAACTATCCTCAACAATAAAAGAACTTTTGGGGGAATCACCATTCCTGAACTCAAGCAGTATTACAGAGCAATAGTGGTAAAAACTGTATGGTATTGGTACAGAGACAGGCACATAAATCAGTGGAATAGAACTGAAGACCCAGGAATGAACCCACACTCCTAAAGTCAATTTGTACTTTGACAAAGATCCTAAAACTATCCAGTGTCAAAAAATATAGCATTTTCAAGAAATGACACTGGTTCAACTGGAGGTCAGCATGTAGAAGAATGCAAATCAATCCATTCTTATCTCCTTGCACAAAGCTCAAGTCTAAGTGGAGCAAGAACCACCACATCAAACCAGATATACAAAACTAATAGAAGAAAAGGTGGGGAAGAGCCATGAACAGAACACCAATGGCTTATGCTCTAAGATCACATATAGACAAATGGGACTTAATTAAATTGCAAAGCTTCTATAAGCCAAAGGACACTGTAACTAGGACAAAATGACAACTAAACTATAGGGAAAAGATCTTTACCAATCCTACATCTGATTGAGGGCTGATATCCAATATATACAAAGAACTCAAGAAGTTAGACTCCAGAGAGCCAAATAAACCCTATTAAAATTGGGGTACAGAGCTAAACAAATTATTGTCAGCTGAGGAATAAGTAATGACTGTAAAGTACCTATAAAAATGTTCAACATCCTTAGTCATCAGGGAAATGCAAATCAAAACAACCCTGAGATTCTATCTCACACCAGTCAGAATGGCTAAGCTCAAAAACTCAGGTGACAATAGATGCTGGTGAGGCTGTGGAGGAACACTCCTCCATTGTTGGTAGGATTGCAAGCTGGTACAACCACATTGGAAATCTGTCTGGAGTTTCCTTGGAAAATTAAACACAGTACTACCTGAGGACCCAACTATACCACTCCTGAGCATATACTCAAATGATGCTCCAATATATAAAAAGGACACATGGTCCACTATGTTCATAGCAGCCTTATTTATAATAGCCAGAAGGTGGAAAGAACCCAGATGCCCTTCAACGGAAGAATGAATACAGAAAATGTCGTACATCTACGCAGTGGAGTAATACTCAGCTATCAAAAAAAATGACTTCATGAAATTCATAGGCAAATGGATGGAACTAAAAAATATCATCCTGAGTGAGGTAACCCAATCATAAAACCCACACATGGTATGCACTCACCGATAAGTGGATATTAGCCCAAAATCTATGATTACCCAAGATACAATCCACAGACCACATGAAATTCAAGAAAAGGGATGACCAAAGTGCAGATGCTTCAGTTCTTTTTAAAAGTCTTTCCCTTTAGGGGAACAAATATATTTATAGGAGGAGATATGGAGATGAAATTCAGAGTAGAGACTAAAAGGAATGGCTATTTAGAGCCTGCCCCTCATGTGGATCCAGCCTATATACATACAGCCACCAATCCCAGACAATATTGCAGATGCCAAGAAGTGCATGCTGAGAGGAGCCTGATATAGTTGTCTCCTTAGAGGCTCTGCCAGAGCATGACAAACACAGAGGCGAATGCTATCAGCAAGTCATGGAACTGAGAACAGAGTCACCATTGGAGGAGTTAGAGTAAATTTTTAAGGAGCTGAAGGGGGTTTCAAACCTGTAAGAACAGCAATACCAACCAACCAGAGCTCCCAGGGACTAAACCATTACCCAAAGAGTACACACAGATAGACCCATGGCTCCAGCTGCATATGTAGCAGAGGATGGCCTTGTTGAGCACCAATGGTAAGAGAAGCCCTTGGTTCTTCCAAGGCTGGAACCCCAGTGTAGGGTAATGTCAACGTGGGGTGGCAGGAAGTGGTTGTTTGGGGAGGGATAACACCCTCATAGAAGAAGGGGGTAGGGGGATAGGACATGAGGTTTATGGATCAGAAACCAGGAAAAGGAATAACATATGAAATGTAAATAAAAAACATCCAATAAAATAAAATGCAAAAAAAGTTAGAATCAGCCCACTTTTCTTCTGCATTATTTTTGTCCCTCTTATTTACAACCTTAAGCCATCTACTAAATCAATTTTCCTTTTATTTTATTTCAGTTGTTTGGCTTGCACATATATTTGTATATTATGTGTGTCCTTGACTGGAGTTATGATAATTATATGCTGCCATATGAGTGCTGGGAATCAAACATGAGTCATCTTCAAGAGCAACTACCTTAACCTAGTAATTCTAGTGCCACGAAGCAAAGGACCCTCACTGTTTCCAGGAACAATTACTTCTTTAGATATAAGACATTTCTTGCTCTTTTGAGTTATCCTCTTTCTGTCTTGGATTACTCTTGTTATGTGTGAGAGATAATACTTTTCAGATTCTGATGTACCTTCTAGTTTTGTATAAAAGTCTCTTGGTTCTATCCTTAAAATTCTAAAAGTATCATGGTGAGAATTTACTTTTTCTACTAAACTTCTCATACACTATTCCCTCTACAGAATTTAATCAAACTAAAACTATTTCATGTGGATGAAATTCTTTCCCCTGTACTTTCCCCTTACATGTTGTTTTTTTTTTTTCCAACAAGAAGACACCATATCCTACTTAAAACCATGGGTATGTTAGAACATGAATTTCCTAAAATGTAGGAACTACACTGCTAATAAAATTATCTTGCCAAATGACCACTAGATAATAAAAATCTTCCTTCTTTCAGTTTTCAAAATGTCCTTATGTTCTTTTGGCTATAAGGTCTTTGAAGTCCAGAATTCTGTTAACAGTACAGGATGATTAACTCTTTTCTCTAAGGGGACTTAAAATGTCCTTAAATTTTCTTATAGTTTACACTTTCTTGCCAGTATACATCTGCTTCATTCTAATTCCATGTTTTCTTTGTGTCACAATTGCAGCACATTGCATCAACACAGCAACTTCAAAAAAGATACAGTTCCTATTTCAAAGTCACTATCTCTGAAAAAGCATAGAGTCAGGGTCTCACAAGCTTGCAAAATTTCAGTCAGATGAATTTCTCAGCCACAGCATGAAGTCCTCTTCAAGGACTCATTTCAGATGGAGAGACTCTCTGGGCTTCCTGAGGCTGCTGTCAATTGCTAACATGAAACACTTTCCGTAAGAGATAGTTTGCTTCTTTGTGGCTTGTAAGCCTGTGTCACTGCTATTTTCTAATTTCCTTAAAATGCTTTTCCTAATTAGTCTCCTCTGGTATAATGTTCCTATTAAATAAATTAAATTGAACTGATCAGAGACTGCTTATTCAGTATCTCATCACTGTTGCCAATTTTGGAACTTTGTTACAAATTTCTATAAGCACGAATAGGAAGCTACAGAAGAGTATGGCACTACTCATGTTTGTAATGACTGAATTATGCAAGGATCTGAACTGGTGGATAACTTTTTAGAGTATAATTTTAACATTTTATTTTTTCTTTAAAGAGTTATTGATTCTTTCTAATCTAATCCTATAGAAATTAGCCAGAAGTCCATAATTTTTGAATGAGAAAATTTGGGGTGATATATCAAACTACCATATTTTAGGTGGAGAGTAAAATAAATACATAATAAAGTATATTATACAAGCATACATAGTATCTATCTATCTATCTATCTATCTATCTATCTATCTATCTATCTATCTATCTATCTATCTATCTATAAATAAATAGTCTAAGGGCCCTGGCTGTCCTAGGACTCACTATGCAGGATGGCCTTGAACTCACAGATATTCACCTGTCTTTGCCTTCTGAGTTGTGGAATTAAAGGCATGTGACATCATGCCTGGCCTCAATTCTATATTTCTAAGGAATAAAAATTTCCAAGAATAAGACATCAAGAGATTTTGTGTCTCGTGGGAATCTGATTATTGATTCATACATGGTATCTTATTGCTTTAATGGTGACAAGTATGAGGGAGTTGAGGGAGTTTTCTATTATATCTAATCTCTTCCATTAGGACTCTAGCTTTATGACATTGTTACCTTTCAAATTCCCTTGGAAATGCTCTCATATTGGACAACAAAAAATAAAATATTAGTTTGAGAGATACAGGCACTGGTGTATATTAAGCAAAAGCAAGTTCTTTATAGTGTTTGTGAAAGATACTACATAGTATATTGATAGTTTTCTACAAACAGCAAAGACCTAACACACCAAGGCTTGGTAGAATAAATATAAACTTATTGGCTACTTAGATAGATAACATACTGATAGATTTTACATATTAATTACTGATATACTACTATAGTAATTATATTACTGCAGTAGTTATGCGTACTATGATAGTAATTATAATTCTATGCCACTATATACTACTGTAGTAATTATAAATCTTTCTTTTCTTTTCTTTTTTTCGGAGCTGGGGACCGAACCCAGGGCCTTGCGCTTGCTAGGCAAGCGCTCTACCACTGAGCTAAATCCCCAACGTAATTATAAATCTTTAATAGGGTATACTACTATATTAATTATAATTCTTCAAGAGAAAAGGGAATAAATTACATAAATTTAGAAAATGGCAGAAATTGTTTCTAGTGTCTGTGAACTTTCTAATGACAGATTTATAGTACTATAATATATATTGTATATAGAAAATATATATTCTAAATAAATATATAATATATTCTAATAAATTCTAATATGCATTCTACATAAATGTATAATATATATTATTCATTATATATACAACAATATATATTCTATATAAATTACAATGGATAAGTTTATAGTACAAGATAAGAATTTCCTCTCATTGAATGAGCCTGAAGTCCAATTCAACTGTTACTTACTCCAAGATATAGTGCCACGGTTGCACTAATGGAGCCGTCATGTAAGTCTAGTCATCACTGCTGCTTTGTGCTTTTTAACTAGGTAGCTTGCTATCCTATCAGTTGCTTTCCTCTCTTGGCAACTTACATAGAATCTTCTATGAGAATCTTTCCTCAAGGAGGGGATCCCAGATCAGTTCCTGCTCACTTCATCCAAGCTCAGTGTTCACTGAATGTGGTGTGTTCAGAAATAGAGTATTTTTCACTTTCTGGTTCTGAAAGGTAAATGGTAATCGTCTGCAAAGCTTTTGGAAAATTTTAAATTTCCCTGTCCAAAGATTTCAGGGGAGTTTTTCCATGCCTGTCACTGAGGGAAACACTATCACCCTTTGTGACATAACTCCATAAATGCCTTGGAATATGAGACCATGCTGTTACTTATTGGTGAACCTCTCAATAACCTAATTCCTTTAATTTTGCTTTTAATGAGTGAATTGCTAATAATGTACTGGTCAGGTTAATATTCCAAATAGTATGCACACATCCTAATCCTGGTTAGCAATGACATGTTGCGTGCCCAACGTCTCGCCAGTAAGAACGACGCGCGGCAACAGGATTCTTCTGCGAACAAGCTCACTTGAACAGGGACCATGAGCGGCAAAGTCGCTCGCGTTATATACACAACAGTATGCTAATAATCTCTCAGGGATTGGTGGGGCATGGGTCACCCCACTATCACCCCACTACTTGTCCTCCAGGGATTGGCGGAGAATGAATCACCTCACTAGCATGGTACCGCCCCTCATTAGCATATTAACGGCCAACTGACACCAGGTGCAAAAACTGCACATGTGCAGTACCGTTGTTCACCACTGGAGGGTACCCTACATCTCATTATCGTACGGCCGCCCTAGCAAGGGGACAAGCCTTCACATGCGCGGTAAGTTGTTGACATCCAGACGAGGCTGGATGTCGGCACCATCTTTGTTTCGCCGCGCCGCTCCCTACAATGACATGTCACTATACATGCAAAAGAGCACTTTCTCATATACTGGGAATATGGAAGTTTGAGATAAGGTCTTTATCCTTGATTAACCAAATGTATCTAATTTAATCACATGAGTCCTTAAAGGCTGAAAATCTGGTCAGGCAGAGAGGGGTTGGTGGTGAGGGACTGTATAAGAACAATGCTATTTATTTGATAATGAAGTCTACGATGCTATTGTCAATGAAGCATAGAGGCAGAGCAGGCTAGACAGTGCAATGTGCTGATGTCTTTACTTACATCTGGAGATTTAAATGTGTCATTTTAAAATTACTTAATGTTGTAGTAGGTTAATTTTAGAGTTGTAACATAAAACTACATATTTTGGTATCTGGGATTAAGTTGCTGCTATAAATTCATGGAATTTGCAAGTTTAAATTAGTTCAGATTCAAAGTATTAAGCAATAATGTTGATTTCTTTCTGTTGTACTTCTTGAGCAATGGAGTAGTAAATTTTTTTCCCAGAACACTGATGTAATGGTAGTTAGCTAACCACCCTGTGCTCCTGACAGGTCACACTCGGGCACCCACCCCAGAACTATCTGAATTTGCGAATGAAACACACACAGAGACACACAGACACACACACACACACACAGACACACACACACACACACACATACACACTTGCTCCCTTCCATTGTCTCTAAATATCTACAGACATTTTTCTAGCCAAGATGCCCTAGCACCTAGATTACAGAAATGATCCCTGTCATCAATTTTTTAGTACTTTTTATATGCTCCTGCTTTTTATTTGTATTAGTCTTTCAGTTTCTGAACTAGCTCTTACCTAATTATTATGATTTTTCACGTCTCTTCAGTGGCACATTCTGGTGGTCACTACAAATAGCTATTAGTGAGTATAATATGGCTAATAACAAAATCTCAGCTATTGTAATTTTGTTACATCATCTGTTGTAGTTTGGATCTAGAGGGTTCTTCAAGTTTCATAGGTTATAAGTATAGTCACTGTATAAGCTGATGACACGAGAGCCACATGATATACTTAAAGGGAAGGTGTTTGTTATAGATATGAGAGAAAGAACAACCAGAGGCATCTGCAAGACCTTGTACAGAAGGAGAAATTAGTAGACTGAACATGGCCAACAGACTTGACCTGGCCATAGGAAATACAGGAGCAAAGCAGAGAGATGTAGAGAAGAGGAATGAGGAAAAGATTGAGAGAGAAGGAGAGGGGAGTAAAGGGAAAGAGTGAAGTGAGTGATTAAAGTATAAGGAGAATGAGGAATACAATAGGATAGGAAGCCTGTGAGTTCCAGGAAGCGTAAGGTAGGAGAGAAGATAAGAAGGACTAGAAGGGTAGCATGGACTTTGAAGTATAAAAGGTACTTGAAACACAGAGGGCTCCTGGAGGCCACCATGCACTTTCATATCTGAATAGGCACCATGCATAGTCATTTGTCCCTTTTGTCAGTAATAGGTAAAATGAGTTCTTCTGGTAAAAAGGAATGGGCTTCACTTCACAATTTCATGAGGAATGCAGGCTACTATCTAGCCAACAGAAATCTTATAGTTCAGACTGAGCTCATTTCTGGATACTTGGACTGGCATTAGGAGGTTGGGGGTTATGGAATCTCCTTTGGATCCAACAGTGATCAGACTGTGGATGATAATGACAGGTGATGTAGTTCTTAGGAGGTGTGGCTCAATTGCAGTATGATAACTCACAGGGGCATACCAAGATAATGGTCCTTTTCTTTTTCTTTGCTTACTGGCTTGCTTTAGTTAGAGATTGTGGGTTTACAAATCTGCTTCCATACAGGCTCCAAACCAATGTAACCCTGGATTAAAAACCACTAATGCAATTACTTCAAACGATGATTCCTTCTTACCTTTATAACTTTAGTATTTCATCAAAGTTATGGAGAGCTAAGTCCACCACATTCTCTCTGATCATACCAAGCTCAATAATACTCTAACTAAAGGAATCTTCAAACTTTGATCCATATCTTTTAATTCATTTTATCTATTAATGCATATTAATTTTCTGGGGGATTGCTATGCCCTCTTTTACTTCTTAATATCTATAAGTGGTCTCTGCCTCACTTTTGTTTACAAAATTACCAAACAAAGAGAAACACTGTGAATTTATTTACAAGCTGCAAACCTACATTGGGCTATTCTAACCTATATACACACCATGGGGTTGGTGCTATTTGCAGTTTCACTGAGCTTGTTCTGTTCCATATGTGTCCTCAAGAACAGCTTCCCAAAGTCTATCTGACCTCCTGGTGATTTCTCTGCCCCTGGCCTCTTCTCCTCCTTTTCTTCTTAGTCTCTCTCAAGGACCCTCACTGGACTCTAAGTCTTGCTTTGTTCTCCTCTCTGCCCAATCATTAGCCTCAGCTATTTATCCACCTATCAGATTATTGGGAACACTTTTTACAGTACATAGTACAATATAACCAATTTAAGCTTATCCCTGACAAGCTTGCAATAAATGAGACTCAGACCATGGTTATTTTATTTGACTTTGACAATTTTTGGAAGTTAACCCCTATTCTACTGTTCTAAGTGCTGACCTGGCTACCTTTCTAGTAGTGTACCACATATACTTGCTGCTTCTCCTGACCACATGCTCATGGTTTCTCTCCCCCATGGTGGTCTCCTCCTCCTCTTCCTTCTCCTCCTCCTCCTCCTCCTCTTCCTCCTCTTCTTCCTCCTCCTCCTCTTCCTTCTCTTCCTCCTCCTCCTCCTCTTCTTCCTCTTCCTATTCCTCTCTCTCTCACTGTTGAGGTGTAGTACAGCTCTGCAACATTGGATTTTCCAAAACGGGGTTTACTCAACTTGGTGTATTTTGGGCATGTCCTTGTACCAGATGCATGATGGGAGCATTTCGCAAAACTGTGGATACCATTAAAGTGAAGCAAAGGACACTCAGTTGTCATCACTGTTTATTCCCATCTGGTTCTGAGTAGTCTCTCTTCTTCCATCTCTACGTGGTCTCTTCACTCTCTTCATGTCTTCTCCAACCAGGTCACTCCAAAACCACCTACCTCCAATCCCTTCATTATTTGCCTATAGCCAATTTAATTTAACCAATAGTTTTAAATCAAGGTACAAGGTTTATACAACAAAAGCTTGTAAACATGAGGAATCACTCATAGGCCTAAATCTTTAGGTATAGAATTTAACTTTACATTATATGTCAATAAAATAAACCTCAACAACATAGGCTAATACAGTGCCACAAGATCAGGTTGAAGTCTGGACCAGAGCACAAAATGCAGCTTCTGAATACACAGGACAAAAGACTAACCCTAACAATCTATCTTTCACTAGTATCCCAGATTAAGCACCATAATCAACTCTCTCTCCACAGCTTCATGTTGTAAAAGTTAGATTCTTCCTGTTCTGCCTGAGGATAATATACCTCAAACTAAATTCACATAGCTAAATATGGCTGAAGGAAGACAAATAGGCCTGGCGTCTTGTCCCTTGTCTCACATTAAACACATATTTTATTATTTGACTTCATTTAAGCTGCTTAGTAGCTCTTCTATCTTCCCCCCAGACACTTATCCCTCATTCAGAAATGATTTTATTCTATATGTCCTTAAATGTCCAACACTACAGCCATCATTCTGCCCCTAAAGACAATGTTTTCTTTGAATTCTGAGAAAACAAATGAGATCAGGGACTTGAAAATTACTTCTCCCTTGCACCTGTGCTTTGCTGTGCTGTATGTAGCAAAATAAATATGTCATTTAGTTTAACTTTTTATTTCATATCATATTTTAAAATTTACTTTCAAAATATTTAGTATCCAATAACTTCGTAACATCTCAGTTGATGTGAATATCCACTAGCCTCCATATTTTTATTTAGACTCACTATAAGAACACTTTTTAATTTTTTTGTGGAAATTGCTTTATTTTATGCCTAACAATGCACTTTACATATTAATTAAAACTATGGCAGAATGATTTTTACACACTCCTAAACAGAAGGAAAATGGGTAAAATTTTAGGTTAAATAATCACTTGTGATTGTTTCACAGAAAATAATTTCTTTTGAAAATATTTTTTTCCTTACTGGGTCAATAAATAAATGTATCCAGTGACAATCATGTCTTACTGCTATTGCACAATGAGCATTAGAATTAAAGAGAAAGCCTGATTGTCAAAGGAAGAACAAAAATGGTTCTTGATCTTTCAATACAGAGAGAGATGGGTTCACAAATATCCCCTGAGGAAGGAAAAAAGAGATGAAAGGGTCAAGATTCAAAAAACAATGTATCTGCTTTCAGGAGTCACGAGTTCTTTTGCCTGTACTTCGTTCTTCCACATCACCAAATGTTTCACGCTTTTGATTTATTGTCTAAATATCTACACGTCATTCATACTTACACCTACATACACATATGTGTGCTTCTATTATAGGAAAGGTCTACATATGATGAGAACATGGGCTTTTATTTTTTTCCTTCTGAGTTTGGATCATCTTACTGAACATTAAAATTTCCAGATCCATCCATTTTTATGTAAACTCCATGACTTTGTTTTTATATAGAGATCAATAATATTACATCTATATATTCCACATTTTTATTTACCATTCTACCGTTGATGAGTGATCTAGTCTGTTTCCATTTCTTTTCTATCTTGGATACAGCAGCAATAAACAGGGATGTGCAGGTTTCTTGGTGGTAAAATATATTCTACTTTGAATTTTTAGGAACTACCCTACTGATTTACATAATAACTGTATTAATTTTCACTCCCACCAGCAGTGAAAATTTCTTCTTTCTCCCAAACCCTCTCCAATAGTTCATGTTAAATTTCTTGAGAATAGCTGCATCGTCTGCTTTTCTGCTGCTGTACTAATACATACATACATATATATATATATATATATATATATATATATATATATATATATATTGCCATGACTGCAGCCATCATGATGGCCATGGACTGGTTGGTAAAGTTTTTTCTCCTATTCTGTGAGTTATGTAAATCTGTTGGGTTTTTTTTTTCCTTCAGCTTGCAAAAATGGCTTCACTGTGCCTCATATAGTATCTTGCTCTCATTGTCACCATACTTTCAAGAATCCATATGGCTAATTTCCTCAGTTTCTCAAGCTTGTATTTAAACAGCCTTTCCTGAGACCTCATGCCAATCAAAACTGAAATTACCACCCCTTCCCAGCATTCCATTCTTCCCATTCATAATTCATTTACTTTCTTGTTATGGTCTTAATATTTTCTCAACTTAAGATATATATCTTAATATATATCTATATATTAATTTTTATTCTTACTCTTCAAAATAGAGAGATGAATGCATGCCAACACATTTTTACTACTATATGCCATTGAGTGTTTAGTGTTTGTAACAGAGGCTTGTGAAATTTAGTTTACATTTCATTCATCTGAAACTGTTATTCTAAAATTCTGAAACAATGGATTTTGTGGTATCTGATATTTCTCTTGACCAAAGGGTAAAAATAACCTGCATTTTAATCTTCAATATGAAACTAGATGTTCTGAAATGTTTTGTCAAAGCATTCTGTGTAGGACATTTTTTTTAGATAGAACTGATTGCATGTGCCTAGAATGCATGTACCCAATTTCCTGTCAGTTTGTCCTGCCCTGCTGTCAAGTCTACCCTAGTTTTTGTTTGGATACTGGTGTGACTTTTTTCTTTCTCAATTACTAAGTCCAAATTGCCCTGGCTTATCTCAAACTACGCAATTTCGGTGCTTTAAAAGAAGCCTTTGTAGTTAAGCATTTACTGTGGCAGATCAGGATAATTGCTCTGGCCCCCATTTCAAGGGCTTTGTGTTGAAACAGTAATTGCTGCTTAGTAGGACTTTCAGAGAAAAGCTGGCAGGAGACAAAGGACGTTTCCACAATAGAAAAAAAAAAGACAATAGGCTCATTTGCAAATTCAAAATTAACCTTATGCTCTCCTACCTAAAGTAAAGACGTTATTCCTTCTGAGTTCAGGCTCTAATGGTGGGTTTAACTCATCCTATCACTATTTTCTGTAAAGTTCATTCTGTCAAGATGACTTTTATAGAAATACAAACACAGCCAAGGGCTTATAAATACCCCAGAAAAATAAAATTGCTCAATAACAGAATTATTCAAATCATGGCCAACTGATAATGGGTTTAATGAAAGCAGAAGTTTCCTGGAAGGGACTGTCGGGGATGTCTGGTTTCTTTTATGAGAAAGGAGAACAGGCTACAGAACAGCAAAGTGAACCTGAATGTTAGATGCTATCAAAGCCTGGGTTATATGAGAGCTGGACTCTTACCTGGAGTTAAATAGTCACCCAACATGCTACCACTGGAGGATACAGCAGGTAGAGAACAACATCTACATCAATATTAAGTAAGTAGATAAACAAACCCTTCGTTAAACTTCAATGCTTCCAGAGCCTTTCCTAGAGAAAATGCAGCAACAATGAATATAGAAAAAAGGCAGCAAAGGAGTGATAGAACATGAGAAATAATATTAAAGACGGGCATTTGTATTTGTGATGGATAAACCGTTCCCTGAATAATCATAAAGAGGACTCCAATCTTATAAAAATCCTGTGTTCCCCTGGCTCAGAAAGAAGATAAGATATGGAGTTCTAGTGTGGAGGAGCATCTTGGAAAGGAAGGTATAACAAGTCAGAACTCTCAGCAGTTAATGTGAGCAGGATTGTCCGTTACTCTAGATGTGTCTTAAATAGCCACAATATACAAAACAGCTTAAAGCAGCTTCTGACTGTAAGATTTCAATTTCAGTGAGAGGCTGTACAAACCCATACCAAGGGACAGACAAACAGAAATTTTAATGTAATATGTTTCAGAATCCTTGACAGAGTTCATACACAATGATTGTTACAATCACTTAATTCTGTGTCTTTCTCTTCCTTATACATATAAAGTAATCTAAATATAAAACCTGATGTGTTAAGTTCATATTTTTTAAAAATTTATACTGTATATTTATTTTTTTATTTTATAATTTTTATGACCAGCTATGCAGGTCTTGATATGTTAAGCACATCTTTTAAATAGCTATAATTACTTAAATACTTATTCATATTTTTGAACATTATAATTTTAATTCCTGCTTCAGAGCCCTTTCAGCACCCCTTTCTCCTATGTGGCTGAGCCCCGTTCTGCCTCTGTCAGCTCTTGGTTCTCTAAATAATATTCTTGTGACTCAAAACCATTGACTAGAAAATAGGTTTATAAAATATATAATTTAAGATGTTAAATAGTGTTTTTTTCCTCCTGAAAGAACTTAGTTTTATTCATAATCGAATAATTATGGGCAATATTACTTGACTCCAATCCAGGCTGAGCATCTTCGGAGTGGCTTCATCCGGGTGGGGCATGGCCTGTTGCTTGTTTTTCCTTCAGAGCAGACTCTTCCTGTTTTTTGTTTTGTTGTGATTTTTCCTTCTTTATACACCCTGTCATTCAACATTTGATTTTTAGGATCTTGACGCTGTACAGATTCACATTCCAGAAACAACCAACTGCATTATGAAAAAAAGAAAGGGGCAATGAAGTGACTCATTTTTAGATTTTTTTGAATGCTTATGTCTTTGTTGCCTTGGTGACCTTGTTATGCTCGTGAAAGTGCCATACTTTCTGTTTAAAATGTTCTGTTTCTTCTGCTATCTATTTCTAGATTTAGAATTAGTCTTCATTAAACTAGCATACTACTTTTCTATTTGGAAATGTTCTGGGCATCAAAACTACATCTTTGTTGTTTTCTCTTTCATTTCCCAGCACACTCCCACTATGGTTTCTTCTGCTTAAATAGAAATATGGTCTTTGTTAATAGCTAGCTAGCAGCTGTTGGAATTATAACTTAATTAGATGACCTTTGATATGATTTAGGGATAGATATTCTAAGCTGCTGTAGACCCTATCACCGTTATCTGGAGGGCTTGTTAAAATAGTGAGAGCTGACCTGTGACAGTTTCTTTATAGTCTGGGAGCTTTGGGGACGGTTAAAATTCATGCATCACAGTTTTCAGATGACACAGGATCAGGACCACACAGTCAAAGGAAGATGTGATAAGCTGCAAAGAAGAGCCATGGGTTTGCATTCATTTTGTCTAAGAAGACAGATGGATTGATGGGTCTTTTTAATTAAAGTTAGATAACTAAGTTAGATAATCATTAATAATTTTCTGCTAGGATTCACTTTTTCTTGCTTTTATTTCAGTAGTTATATATTCTGAGTATGCCTTCACATACAGGCATAATCATTCTCCTTTGCCAAATGCTTTAAGTTTTTTTTTTCTCTTTGTTCGGAAATATCCAGGAGTAAATATGCAAATGTAAACATTATAAAATTATATCAGTGCTAATCAAAATCTTAGCAAACAATGTTACAAATATTGACTACTGCTTCTAAAGATTGCATGGAAAGTGAAAAAGATTTAAAGTATCCAGCAGCATGCTGAATAAGAACAAAGTTGGAAAATAAGACAAATGGCATCAAGGGTGAATCAGAAATATAGAATAGTGGAGAACGTCAGAAGGGGCAGAAAGAGCCGCATAAAGACAGGTAACTAACTTTGACAAATAAAGGTGATGAGAGAGAAAATGCATTGTTGTCCTAACAAATAGAACAGAGCAACTGAAAATCCATAGTTAATAATTTATATACAGATTATGCTCTTTTATTTATTTATTTATTTATTTATTTATTTTTGGTTTTCTTTTTTTTTTAAATTTTTTATTAGATATATTTCTTTATTTACATTTCAAATGTTATTCCCCTTCCTGGTTTCCTGTCCATAAACCCCCATTCATCCCCCTCCCCCTCCCCCATACAGGTATTCCCCCATACATCCCACGTTACTGCCCCCCCATATTCCCCTGCACTGGGGGGTCCAACCTTGGCAGGACCAAGGGTTTCCCCTTCCACTGGTGTCCCAACAAGGCTGTTCTCTGCTACATATGGGTCAGTCCATGTATAGTCTTTCTGCAGTGGTTTAGTCCCTGGAAGCACTGGTTGGTTGGCATTGTTGTTTTTGTGAGGTTGCAAGCTCCTTCAACTCTTTCAATACTTCCTCTAATTCCCCCCAAAGGGGGTCCTGTTCTCATTTTGGTGGTTTGCTGCTAGATTATGCTCTTTTAGAGTATACCATGGGTCAATGACCTAAGTATAAAGTGTAGATCTGTGAAATTCCTAATAGACTACACAGGAGAAAGTAGAGATGACCTTGAGTATTGTTAGTGATGACTTTAGATGATAAACCAGCAAAAGAATAATGTGTGAAATGCAAAGTTAATAAGTGACTATCATGAAAAAAATTTCATAAACTCTTGAAATGAAAAAATAGTATAACATAAGAAAGAAACTCCCTACCTTGGCAGTGGTGGTACATGCCTTTAGCACTATCACTTGAGAGGCAGAGGCGGGCAGATCTCCGAGTTTAAGGACAGCCTGGTTTACAGAGTAAGTTCCATGAGTTCCTGAAGGGCCAGGTCTATACAGAGAATCAATTTCTCTCTCTCTCTCTCTCTCTCTCTCTCTCTCTCTCTCTCTCTCTCTCTCAAAAAAAAAGGAAATAAAGAAAGTTCTAGGATAGAATGCATATGACAATTTTATTCACAATCTGAATAGTCACTTTGGTTGGATTTGGTCTATGCAGTGCATTTGAGAAAAGATTAACTAGGATGAAGCATACTTCATGAAATGGATGGTTCATTCTCATGAGCTGGAGGAAAACAACTGAAGTTAACTAGACTGAAGGAAAATGAGGAACGGAAAGGGATTTTTCTTTGCTTCTCAATCTGCTCATATATGAACAAGCCCCTTCATACTCCCATGGCCACAGATGAGATTTATCTGTCACTGTAGAGTACATCCTTTTTAATTGTGTTCAAAATGTAAGTTCTTGCATAATGGGGCCTTGAACCATGTTTCACCTACAGAAGGCAAGCAATGTGTTCCAGGGTCAGATTTTTTTGTGAGGATCTTCTGAGTGGACTGTGCCTCAAGCTGTTAACATAAAAGCCAACATGGACAACCTGGATATATTGGAGATGCCAGGAATGATGAATGTCTTCTGAAGTTTCTTTCTATCTAGTAGAGACTGCCTCAGAAACAAACCAACAATTGTTGTAGGCAACATAGTTGGAAAGATGGCTTACTAAAACCACTTTTACACCAGCTAATGCCAAAGTAACCCAAGATGCTGTACATAGAGCTTTGCTAGGCTTTGGTTTTGTTATATTTGCACTCTTCTTTTTTGCAACAGAAATTTTAATGTTATTATATATTATATTTATGCATGTTTTTATTTTATAGAAGCTTACAATTTGAGACTGTCTTGAATATCAGAAAAGATTTTTTATTTGCTCTTCAGCAGGTATTGACACAGTTTATTGTTTGGGAAAGCTTGAAATTGTATTGAATAGATTTGGCAGTATGTGGTATCCATGAACTTATGAGATGAAGGCAAATAATCTTACAGTTTGAATATAGGCCATTCGTAGCCAGCTTTTATGTCAGCAAATTTGGTTACCAGCTCAAGGTGCTCATCTGGAGGTCAGGGAAATTTAGCTAAAGGAAATAGGACAGCGAAAGGAGGGATTCTCTCCTGTCTGTCCTGCCTTTGACTCCTGTCCCACTGGGATGTAAGCAACCAGCTCCATTGGCTTCTGCTAGGATGTCCAAATGATTTTTACTCTCAACCACAGCAAAAATAAATCATTCTATTAATTTGGTCACAGCAATAAGAACCAACAACCAGTTCATCTGGTAGATGTTCATAGGAGGGCAGAACACACATTTATGAAAGAATGCTTTTTTCACTTAATTTTTCTATTTAACAACCAACAGTGTTGTTAAATGAGGAAGGTTTCAAGCACGAAACATTAAAACTGGGAGTGTAGCAGAATGGTAGAGTGTGTAGCATGTGTGATACACTGGGGTTAACTCCCAGCACCACAGGAAAAAGAGAGGAAGAGAAGAAAATAAATGAGCAAGAAGGAGAGTGTGAGATGAAAGAAGTGAGGAAAGAATGAAAAAAAGTAAAATTAAACAGAAAGATGAGACAAATAACTTGAAAAGATATTAAGAAATAACTCAATTGTCTTTGTGTATTAAAAGTGCTACACGTTTGGCAACTGTTGTATGATAAAACCTTTCCTGGAGACATACAAGACACATGTCTAGTCATCACAAATCAGGGACCCATGACGTACCCTAATATGAAAAACAACTGTGGTGGTTTGAATAAGAATGGTCCCATTAGGCTCATATGACCGAATGTTTAGTGGCATTACTCGAGAAGGATTAGGGGGTATGGCTTTGTTGGGGTAGATGTGGCCTCATTGGAAGAAGTGTGGCCCTGGGGCTTTGAGGTTTCAAAAGCCTAAACCAGGCTCAGTATCTCTTACTCTTTCTGCTTCCTGCAGATCCCAATGTGGAACTCTCAGTTATTTCTCCGGTATCATGTTTGCCTGCATGCCACAAGCTCTCCACCATAATAATAATGGATTAAACTTCTGACACTGTAATAAAGCTCCAATTAAATGCTTTATTTTATAAGAGTTAGTGTCATCATAGTGTTTCTTCAGAGCAATAGTAAAGGGAGTCTGGCCAGCTGGAGCTTGGCAAGCAAAGCTTTGGTAGGCCTTGCTTTTCTCTCCCATCTCCTCTGCCTAGCTACCAAGGTCTAACCCCTTATTTTGCCACTGAGGCTGACTACCAAGGTCCAGCTACAAAAGTACTGAAGTCAAGCAATCAAAACCTCCATTTGTCTCACCTAATTAACATGTTCAATTACAATAAAACACCTCACACTAACATGAGGTTTCCTATTTGACCTTTATTAAATGCCATTTTTGTATGTGTCATGTCAGTCTTCTCTCTATCCAGAGGTGGTCCTTTGTTCTTTGAGCCAAATACCTGTTCTCCCCTTTCTTTTTACTTTCTGTTTCTCCCTCATTCTCATCTCATGTCTTTGTCTCTTATTCCCTACTTTTTGTCCCTCTGGGGCAAATTAATCACCCTTGTGCTGAGAAATTGGTCTTGGGCATCCTGACCCAATATTACCCTTTCAAATGGAACACAAACCAAGATTCCCATAAAGTCCACTTTGGTGAATCAATTAATTTTATTAGAGTTATTTATAGGAATATGGGTCAGTGGTTGCTTGCAGGACCAGAAAGAAATGACACAAAGAGTTCTATCACCAAGGACCATGCCAGGATGGATAATAGCTTGAAAAAACTGGTCTAAACTACATCCAGTCAATTCTGCTGGTTTCTTGGATCTAAGAGTCAGTCTTGTAGCTTTCCTTCTCTTAGTGTCATATCCTCAATGCTGTGTTTGAGTCTTTTTGCCAGCTCAGTTTCCTCTTCTGAGGGGGGATTTTCAGTTTTATTACTTACTCTGGTAGGGAAGGGCCTGGTAAATTTGGTCAGTTTCAGGGACTTCCTGGAGCTATCTTGTGTTTGCTTTCCCGTTTAAACAGTTTCCACTGCAGGATAGATTGTTTCCATCTCAGAAGAAACTGTCACACAATAGCAATTGACCAAAAAACGCCTGAATGAAAGTAATACAGTTCTTTTCATAGTTTTTTCTTATTTCCCAATTTCATAAAAGAGCACAGCCAGAATACGGCAAATACATAGGCGAATGCCAGCAGCAAACCACTGAACTGAGAACGGGACCCTTGTTGAAGGAATCAGAGAAAGGACTGGAAGAGCTTGAAGGGGCTTGAGAACCCATATGAACAACAGTGCCAACCAACCAGAGCTTCCAGGGACTAAGCCACTACCCAAAGACTATATATACATGGACTGACCCTGGGCTCCAACCTCATAGGTAGCAATGAATAGCCTAGTAAGAACACCAGTGGAAGGGGAAGCCCTTGTTCATACCAAGAATGAACCCCCAGTGAACATGATTGTTGGGGGGAGGGTGGCAATGGGGGGAGGATGGGGAGGGAAACACCCATAGAGAAGGGGACTGGGAGGGGTTAGGGTGATGTTGGCCCGGAAACCGGGAAAGGGAATAACAATCGAAATGTAGATAAGAAACACCCAAGTTAATAAAGATGAAAAAAGTTTCCAAACTCTCTTAAAAAAAGATTAAGTGTAATAGCTTCTCTTTCAATGTGTTCTTTGCTATGACAAATAGTCAGAAATTTCTCTGAATGTCTTGTCACTTCAACCATGTAATTATTTCCCATGGGTGTGAGCAATTATGAAACAATGTAATGATTTTTACTCTCCTTCAGCTGTCTAGGCAAGCAAAAGAATTCCTTACTCTTGTTTTAGTAGAAATGAAACATGAGAATTTTAAGTGGAGAGTGATCATCTGGCCTGGAATTCAGGATCACAGTGTTATGAAGCAGTTTCCTCTGTGATTAAAATATAGCATCCTATGTGGAAGCTCATTAAAACAGAAGGGAAACAATTCAAAATAGCTTCAGGAAGTCCCCAAAACTAACTAGATTCACTATGATCCTTCTTTTTAATACTAATCAATAACAATTGTTGAGAGAATCTCTCAGAAGAATAAAGCTGCAAATAAGAAGCAAACAGTAACCAAGCAATCCAGAAGGAAGCAGAGACCAGGTAAGCTAATTGGAAGATGGGAAAACCAAGTGCACCACCTAGAAAGAACACTAAACTTTTATAGCTGCTTGAAGCCTATGAAGGGTACTCCAGGTTCCCAGAGCTGTCATCTGTGTGTGGGTGTGCTTTTAGTGATGAAGGTGTCTTGGACTAATTTTTGTTCCTTTAGTAATGCCCTCACCTTATATTCTTATGGATTATCTCAATAATACTCACAGCTCATAAAATTGAGTTCTGATGGTATATGTACTTTGGTCTATCATGGGTTCTCTCTCTGGGATGAATAGATATGTATTACGTCTTCCTAGAAAATATTTCTCACATAATATTATTGGCATCTGAACAGGGACCCAATGAAGCCCAAGATGAATTATGGAGCGGTGAATGCATGGTCCTGTCTATGCGTAGCCATTTTTGGTTATGAAAGCAGTTATGTAGTTCTTCCTATGACTAGTGAAGCTTGCCAGTAAGTCTGAAGCCTCCAATATGGGCTGTCTATGGGAAGAATCCCATTATGGCCACCTTAGTCCATATGGTATGGAGTGTTATATCTGATTGATGAGTGGACACACCACAGGAATACAAGGAATCCTTTAAAACAGTTTACGGTTTAGAGGGAAATTTGCAACATTTGAGATTAGTGTACATGGGTTGTGTATTTGGCAAACCTCAAGAGAGTTTGTTTTGCCTCTATTATATGTACTTAAGATGTATTTGAGCATGAGATGGTGTTAAGCAGGAGCTTGTTAGTGTAAAGCAGGAATTGCAACAGAAAAGGAGGTTTGGCTAGCATTCTCTGTGTTAGCCTGTGATTTGTCAGATACATTAGTTAAACAAGAGGGTAAGATGGACGTATTGGCTTGAAGACTAGACAGCATGTGGAAGTAAGATCCATTCTCTGCAGCACTTCCTAGGATCCTAGAACTTGGTCCCCATGGGAGAATTTAGAAAGTAAAAAAGAAAACATGGTAAAAGTAATAAAAATAGACATAGAATATGGCCTTTAGTAATTCAAATGAAAGGAAAAATCTGAAATCAAGAATGCATATGTGGACACAATATTTCAGGGCAAGAAACTTTAAAAATCAGGCAATTGTCAGTATGTGGGAAGCTGGAATTGGGAAAAAGATTTAAACAAGTAGGGAAAAAAATGTTATGGCGTGGCTTTTGAGTCTGTGGGATATGGGTTTGGATGGGATTAGTCTGTCTGCTGTGAAGGAAGGAAAACTGAGTAATGTAACTCCTTATACCTTCCTTAAGGCAAAAACTACATAACATACAAAACAGTGTTAAGGAGTTCAGTTCCTAGTTTATTAAAGTAATCAGGACTTCAATAACCAAAGGGCTATCTTATCAAAGTCATTAGGAAGATTTGATTATCTCCATCTGAGGTCCCATGAAGGTGGGACAGTTGCTATTGAGGAAATTTGGAATACGAGAAGCTGTGTTTGAACACCAGTTCACTGGACCAGCCAGAATTATGTTCACAGAAAAAAGGTTGATCCATCGGGGACCTCAAGGATTTTATATATCTTTAGAAGCTTCCTGGAGCCCTTTGGTGGGGTAAGATCATTATAAAGTATAAAAATCTTTGGCAGATTCTGACGTTGAATGTACTCTTTCCTCTTATGTAGAAGAGAAATGAAAAAGGCAAAGCAAAGGAAGCATGTTTCTGGGTTACCTAAAGCCAAATGTGGCAAGAGTTATACTTTCTAGTGAAAATATTGATTGAGGGTCAGCTTTTAGACTGACAAGAAGTTCACCAAAAGATTAGAGTTTAGATGAGTGGAAGAAAGGGAGGTAAATATGGTCCTCCAGAGTAAGAGGAAGTTGTCCCAATGTGAGCACCTCCTCAGGCATCTCTGACAAAGTGACCAAAGTGACCTCCTGTTTAGTTACAGGTATATTGGTCCCTTATAACTGTTAAAAATACTTGGCCTTTGGTGAATACTGAAACTGAATGTGCTTTAATTTATGGCAATCCTGAAAAGCATCAAGCAGATTGGGAAATAGATGGATTTGGTCATAGGATAGTGTAGGTAAAAGCTGGTTTGGGGAGTAGGTAATTATTCCCAAGATTATATAGTATGAATTTCACCACTACAAGAAAACATTCTGGGGATGAATTCATTACTGAACTATACACTTTATACCACTGTTAGACAATTTTGCCTAAAAGTGTGGGCAGTGAAACCAGTCAAGCATTGTCCGGCAAGAACCTAGAAAATTGCCTACTTTGATTAGGGTGATAGAAGTCAAACAGTATAGATTGCCAGGAGCTATGATAAAATTAGAGAAGCTATTAGAGAATTCAAAAGGATAAAGCTTATTTGCCCAGGACAGAGCTCTTTCAATAGTGAAATATGGCCTGTGAGGCAGCCAGATGGCTCCTGGACAATTACTACAGATTAAAGAGAGATAATTAATGTATTTTCCCATTCACACTGCTGTACCTAAAATTGCTTTTTTTAACTGAACAACTAGAACAAGTGATGGGATCTTTCCATGTTGTATTAGACCTTGCTAGTGATTTTTTTGTATATCCTTAGTTGTTGAGTTCCAAATCCAGTGTGCACTAATGTAGAATAGTCAACAGTGGACCCTCAAAGAGTACTTCTACAAGGCTATACTTATAGTCCCACTGTTAGACATAGGATGCAGACTTAAGACCTTACTATGCTATTCTGCTTGATGTCTGAAAATAAAACCAATTCATTGTGTAGATAAGATATGAATAAACTCGAAAGGTTTTGAAAATATAGAAAAGCATCAAAAGGAAGTATGGGTTCTTCTAAAAGAACAGGCACGCGGGATCAATCTATACAAGGTAGAAAGGCCAAACACAGTTGAAAATTCTTGTGAGTTTTATGGTCTGATAAGACACACATAATACTGATAACATTATTGATGAAATGGTTCAATAGCCTGTACTTATACATAAAAAGGAGCTACAGGTATTTTGGGTGTTCTTAGGATACTGGCAGATTTTTCATACCTCATTTTGCTCAAGATGCCTGTCACCAGAAGTTCAGTAGGCTACAGTTGAGGATTGCAGAAAAAGAAACCTGAGCAAACATTTTTAATAAGGTTTTTGTCTCATTCCTGGAAATTATCAGAAGCTTTTTACATATCACTAAAATAGAAGCATATATATATATATATATATATATTGCAGTTCAATTGGTAGAATCCATAACATGCTTCTACTCCAGTGACTAAGTTTACCTTATCCAATACAGGACTAGACTAAAGGACTTCTGGCCAAATCTCTTTCCGGTGTAGCAGAGAATCAAGCTCTACAAAGATGGCACTGTGTCTGCAAGCCCCATCACCCATGCCATGTTTGCTGTCTTATGGCCAGTGATCTTTTTTTTTTTCTTTTTCCTTTTTTTTTTCCGGAGCTGGGGACCAGCTAGGCAAGCGCTCTACCACTGAGCTAAATCCCCAACCCCATGGCCAGTGATCTTTAAAGGCTCTGAGCATCTTCCAGTAATTAGACCAACAACTAGGTCAGATAGAGTACTGGAAGAACTATAGGCACATCAAACAAGAATGGCTATCTGTAGTACAGCTTAGAATAGAGAAGTCATGTAACTGGCAAAGAGGCAAGAAAACATAACCAATGGAATAAGTTAAGAGCAGTATGTAGTAACTCATGATACTTGGTCCGTGACAATTTGTACTTAGAGACTGATTGGGGCTATATTTAGAGGCTTTTATTTATATAGAGTTCAGTGGGTAAAGGCAGACTGACAGGTGCTGGGATGGCCACTGTGGGTCGAGAGAAATATCTAGATAATTCAACAGGAATCAGAACCCCTGTGGCATCCTGTTAATTATTCCCTGGAAACCAGAAGGCAGATGCTGTTACCAAACTATAGGTCATTTTCCCATAGGCACCCTTGAAGTTTCTCAGAGTCCAAATCAAGTGTAATCATAGGGAAGTGTCTTAGTCAAGAAAAATTCTATAAGGAGACACCATAACCAGAGCAACTCTGAAATAAAGAAAACATTTAATTTGGGACAGCTTACAGTTTTAGAATTTTGGTCCATTACTATCATGGTGGTATGCAGGCAGGGCAGACATGATACTAGAGGAATAGCTAAAAATTCTACAGAATTAGCAGAGAAGATTATAAAGAGAAAGATACTTGGCCTGACTTGAGCATTGGAAACACAATGCCCAATCCCCGTTGACACATTTTACCCCTGAAGGCCACACCTACTCCAATAAGGCCTTATATTCTAATATTTTCAAATAGTACCACTCCCTATGAGTCTCTGGGTGCCATGGCATTCAAACCGCCACTGGGAGCCAATAAACATTGGAAAATAACTAAGACCTCTGATATTTCTATGAAATACTATGATCTTTTGCATGGTAGTCAAGCACGTAAGCTCTTTTTCTGATTACTGCCTTGACAAATGTGTCCCATTAAGACACATACATAAATCAACCTGTCTTTTCAGAAATTGGCAGGTAGACTTTGTAGGGCCTATGTCTTTCAGTGAGGGATGCATATATGTCCTCACCTGTGTGTACACTACTATAGGCCTCTTACAAATATTTCTATTTATGGCAGCAATAGATGAAACTATCATTAAAAGTCTCACCCAAGCAAGTATTATGAATGTGTGTCCATGAAGAATCAGTAGTGACAGAGGTAGCCATTACTCCAACATTGATATATAGAACTGGGCTGGAAAAAAAATGGGTGCAATAGTATTTATCAACCCAAAAAGCTGTATTAATTGAAAGAAAAATGGATCATTGAAACATCAACCAAAAAATCTAAATACAAATGTTGGTTGGTTTTCTACATGGGTAGAAAGGAAATTCCCAGTGAAATTAAGGTTATAGACTGAAAACTCCAGTCCCAGGGATGGGCTATCTCCCTAATGGGAGTTGTCAATGGAAGCCCCTGAGACCTCAAAAGCTAAAAGTCTATTTCTACCCCTATTGGTTGAATACCAGAACTACATGGTAAGACCCTATTGCTGAAGACACTGGATTTTTTTTACTGAAGAGCATTGAGAAATTAAACTGTGACTAAATTTGAAATTCCCAATCTATTGATTGGTTTTCATAGTGACAGAGGGAGCCAGGCAATATATGCAATAGTGACTCAATTATCATGTGCAAGACAGCCTTCCAGTGGGATTTAAGGCCTGCTCCACAAGAGGAAGATCTCATCTTTTACGATAAGCAAGAATAAAAACCTATGAGGCAGATCATAGTAGGGAAGCAATGTCTATTGATTTACTAGATATCTATAATATGCCTGTCAAAATGCCTTCCATACATTTTTGTTTACTCCCATGGATATTGTTGTCTGCCTCACCTTATAACCCATTGGTAAAATTCCTCAGAAAAAGTAACTGTCACTGTGCCATGATGTCCTAAAGGTGGACATCTATAATTATCCCAACCAAGGCTCAGAGATAATTGTGAAACAGGGGTCAGAAAGGATGTGGGTGGAAGGGGGAACAACCTCATAGAAGTAGGGGAGGGATGGGATGGGGGTTTATGGATGGGAAACCAGAAAAGGGGAAAACGTTTAAAATATAAATAAAAGATATCCAATAAAAAACGTTTAATAAGAAAAGAAAGGATGTAAGATCTGGAGGAAGAAGTGGATTATTATGTATTAGTTTATTCTGTGATTGCAACATCCCTTCTTTCAGGGAAGCTCCTGAAGACAGAAAGGAAATTACTCAAAATAGCTTCAGGAAGTCCCTGAAACTGACCATATTTACTAAGTGGCTCTGTTGTTTTTAATAACAAAATCCCAAAGTTTTAATTTACCACATGAAGAGGCAGGAGCCAGATGCTGTGGTGAAAGTCTGCTAGCTCAGAGAGGCAGAGAAAGCACCCATTGACCTTCCTCGTCAACTGACATCCTGAAAGGAAAAAGATAGTTCTTCACATTGTCTAATAAACCCTTCCGAACTTGCTCCTCCTTTCTGCTTCCTGTTCATCTCTATCTATCCTCCAGACTTCCTCAATCTATGTTTTTTCCATGTTCACTCCCTAGTGGCTTTATCAGCTTTGATCTATGGCTGTCTTTCTTCAATCTTGTTTACAATAAAGAGAAAGCTCTCAGATTAAAGGTGTGTACTAGGTCTAAACCACACCTTCCCCCCTTCAACGCTCTTGGCTTAAATGTATGTGCTGGGGCAGTGCCATACCACAACTAAAGAAGGATTTTTCTGTATACAATCTCTGAGTTCACAGTGTGGTCAAATATCCTGCAACATGCCTCCTTGCTCAAGATTGTATCAATGGTGAAGACTGTTTTAAGTTACCCTCAGAGAAGCCAAGCTGCAATGAGGATTCTAAGACAAAGTTAACATCAAAGAAGACTCTGAAACCAGACTACTTTTTCCAAGCCCAAACCAGCTGAGCTCCTGAAGGAGACTTAGGGCAATTGATCCGCTTGGAAAGAACACTCAGAACATGTTAATCATTCTGAAGACTGTGCAGTATATTCCAAGTTCCCAGATTTTATAAGCTGCCACCCATACTGGGGTGGCTTTGGTGACACAGTTTTACCATTGAGTCAGTTTGCTTCTGCAAATAACTCTCATTCATATTCTTATAAATAACTCCAATAAATCTCATTGGTTCACCAAATTGGATTTTGGTGGTATTCATACATTGGTTGTTCAGAGGCTACTTATCTTAGGTGACTGGATATATTTGTTATGCCTCCTCATGAAAAGTCTTGTCACCCAAAAGGCAGCAAGCCACAGCATATCGATCAATTTCACTCTCCACATCTAAACCTCACACAAAACAATTTCATCCAGTATGGACACTCTTGAAATGAAAATATACCTTGTCAGTACCCTAGCTTGTCGCAAATCACTGAGGTCTGAAGACAGCACATGCAAAGGTCAGTCATAAGAGTCTTTAATCCTTTCTCTTCATGATTAGATGTTTTAGGGCTAGTATGGACCCATGCAGGCAGGCTCCCACATTGTTACTTCAGTCGCCGTGAGCTCCAATGAATACTGTTTAGCTGATTCTGTAAATTGTGTCCTCTTGATGTTTTTGATCTCTCTTGCTTTTACAATTCTTCCTCCCTGTCTTCCACAGGCTTTTACACTTTGGCTAGGCACCAATATATGAATATAGCAGAATGTCACTAGAAATCATTTCATTGACTTATTATTATTATTATTATTATTATTATTATTATTATTATTGTTGTTGTTGTTGTTGTTGTTGTTGTTGTTATTGTTTTGTCACTGTGTTTGGTGCTACTCTAGGCCTGAGAACAATTCAGTTTCCAGTTCCTGGCCATCTAATTACTGTTAGACATAGGTTTCCTTTCATAGCTTGGCCTCAAGTTAGATTGACCACTTTTATAAACTCTGCGTCATCATTACCCTGGCACATCTTGCAGGCAGGACAGGTGTGGAACAACAATTTTCTGCCAGGGTTGGCGTCCAAGTACCACCACTGGATGACTTGTCAAGTTACTGAAAATGGCCAGTTCAGGATCCTTTTTCTCCATTAGTAGGAATCCTTGGTAGGTCACTCTGTCACTCTCATAGGTTCCAGGAAGTTTCTACAGCAGTATGTTTCCACATCACCCACTAAATGCCCCCCTATTCTAGTTATCATCCCCTTTATTAACTCCCTCCATCCCATCCTTGCAATGTGATCCCTCCTGTTCCCATCCCCACCTGACCGTAGTTCATTCTTAAAATCTATTCTAATTCCTCTTCCCATGAAGTTACATTGACTCATTTTAGCCTCTCAGGTCTGTGGATTGTAGTGTAATTTTTTTTTCTGTTGGCTCATAACCAGCTAATATCCACATATAAGTAAGTACTTATCATTTTTTTCTGAATTGCCTAGATCAGGATGCTTTTTAAACAGTTCCATTATTTGCCTGAAAATTTCCTGATGTCATTTTGTTCTTTAGCAGCAACTGAGTAATAGTCTATTGTATAAATGCACCACATTTTTTTCTTTTTTAAGGTTTATTTATTTGTTTTATGTATATGAGTGCTCTATCTGCATGTGCTCTACACGACAGAAGAAGGCATCAGGTCACATTATAGACAGTTGTCAGCTACCATGTGACTGCTGGAAATTAAACTCATGACCTCGGAAAGAGCATATGATGCTCTAAACTACTGAGCAATCTCTTCAGCCTCTACTATTTTTTTTTATCCATATTTTGGTTGATGGACATCTATGCTGTTTTCAGTTTCTCAATATTGCAAATGAAGCCTTTATGAACATAATTGAGAAAGTGTATTTATAGTAAGAACATGTTTTGGGTGTATATACAAAAGTTGTATAGCTGGGTCTTTAGGTAGATAGATTACTCTATTTCCTATAATAGCTACAAAGACATAGTGTCAAACTTTGTTGAGGTATTATAATAATGGAAAAGCACTTGGAAGGAAGATTTTAAGACATCATGTATGTGGTATCAACTTATTCTCATAGGGACGTAGAGCCATTGGGACCCGTACACAAGAGAGTGTGTAATAGCTTTATGAGTAGTCCTGGCTACTCATATTTGTATGAAACTATTAAGAAACATTATATCCACTAGTAGAGAGTCCATGTATCTGTACACTAATATCTGTGGTCTAAAAGTATATATCAAGCAGGATACCTAAGTAATAGTTATATGGAACAACATGAATGACTTCATGGAATGTGCTAGCTGAAAGAATTAAACTATGGCAATACATATTCATGAATTAATTAAAGTGAACTACAGTGATTTTATTTGTTGTTGAAAAGAAAAAAAGGATTAAAAAGCAAGACTGTTAGAGAAATTATCAGTGTAATGACTTCAAGAAGATAGCAAGTCAGATGTGACTAGGGAAGACTAAAAGGTACAGAAGTCATCTTGGTTGTTAGAAATGCATTGTCTATAATAAGGATACGGTATTGAAACAGATGGTGCTTTTAATTTTTCACTTTTTGGTAATTTAACTACACAGTCATGTTTTATGTGCTCTGTTGCACAGGTGTGTGTGTGTGTGTGTGTGTGTGTGTGTGTGTGTGTGTGTGTGTAAGCATGGCCCTCGGTGTAACAAAAATGGAATGATAATGAGACCTTTGTAAGGTGAAAAAGAAGAGAAAAATACAAGAGAGAGAACTATTCTCAGAAGGAATTGTTGCTCGTGTCACTGTGATACTTTTGGTCTATGGAGACTGGCTGTTTACCATGAATGCATTATTGTGTGGGAAGTCTGGTTCTTTCAGCTTGTTCTCTATTCTCCTTTCTAAGAGAAGACCTTCTGCTGTGCTACTACTTAACAAGAGTTGTCACAGGAGAAAACTATATGCCATTCTCTCATTGACTAAGAGGTACTGTAAATGGCATTTTTTTGTATCCATTTTGGTTGCATATATTCGAGGCTCTGAATAGTCAGACTGTCTCAGGACTAACTCCTTAATATAGCTGCTCATTGGATTTCTTTTCTGCTTTCTTATGTTTGTACTTTAGTTCCTATCATTAATTGATTGATATAATTTTTTAACTTTCCTAGCATTCTTTAGGTACTCAATATATAATTTATTTTAATTTATAATTTCATTCAAGACACTTTAATCCCTTTATATATAAAATGTAATTATTTGTTTAGACTTAATATTTTCTATTTCCAAATTCATATTACCAATAAAAATATGATTTTACTTTTCTTTAAAACAAATATCTAAATTTCTATGAATCTCCATGTAATATATCAATTCATCATAAAGTGAATTGTATTTTAATACTAATATCTTTATGTGAAAAATTTCTTCTATTATACATAATTATGTGTTGAATATTTCCAGAAAGTAACTTCATACTTTAAGATCAGTATGCAATTTTAACTTTTGCCATTATGATATCATGAAAACTTTCATGTTCTTCCTATCAGGGATTGGTCTGATGAATTTAGATTTTATGTAAAGAATGTTTCATGAAGATTTTATTTTTCAATCTTTATATGTGGTAGATTATGTCTATTGATTTACATGTGTGGAACAATCTCTGCATTTCTGGTGTGTAACCAGTTTGATCATGGTGAATAACCTTTTTTATATTTTCTTGAGGAATTTGGTTTGGAAGTATTTTATTGAGGTTTTCAATTCCTATGTTCATGGTCTATACTGTTTTATATTGGGTCTTTGTCTTCTTTGGTATTAGGGTAGCCATAACTTTGAAGAAAAGAATTAGTAAATGTTTCTTCAGTTTTGAGAATAATTTGAAGAGCACAGACATTAGTTCTTTGAAGGTCTGGTAGAATTCTGTCCTGGCTCTGAAATTTTTTGCAGTTGTGAAATTTTAATTATTGCTTCTATCTCACTAGATGTTATGGGTCTCTATAATTACTTTGTTTTTGTATAATTTCACAGGTTATATACATCAATAATTCGTCTATATCTTTTAGGTCTTCCAGTTTGGTAAAATACAGGTATTTACTGTATGCCCTTATTACTCTAAATTCCTCCAGTCTCTATTAGTATATCTCCCCCTTTTATCACTAACTTTAGTAATTTAAATATTTTCTTCAAACTTATGGTTAATTTGGCTAAGAGTTTGTCAAAGTGGCTGATTTTTCTCAACAAACCAACAGTTTAGCTTGATCGAATATTTGTATTAGTTTTACATTGTTTTCTACTTCATTAATTTCAGACCCGTGTTAGATTATTTCTACTCATCTATGCATTTTTGGTATTAATTCTTCATTTTTAGAGCTCTCAAGTGTGTCACTGAGTTACTAATAGATATCTCCAGTGTTCTAGGTAGGCTCCTAGGGCTTTAAATTTGGCTATTATAACTGACATCATTGTGAAAACAACCATCTTATGAAAAGAAATATACAGAATCAATGCAATGCTCATGAGAATTCCAACAAACTACTTCACGGAACACACACACACACACACACAAACATACACACACAAAGCAGGATAGCTAAAACATTTCTGAATAATTAAAGAAGTATGGAAATTTTCAACCCTAGATTTCAAGATGTATTACAAAATAAAACAGCATGGTATTTGAATAAAAGCAGATATTGAAATAAAGACCTAGACATAATTCTACAGACTTGATTTTCTAAAAGAAGCTGATAATACACATGGGAGAAAAGACAGCATGTTCAACAAATGATCAAACCAGTTGGCTGTATGTAGAAGAATGAAAATAGATGCGTATTTCTCATCCTTCTCAAAAACTCAACTGAAAATGAATAAAAGACTTCTATATAAATGTTTAATATTATAGAAAAGAAAGTTGTCAAAAAGAGGTGAACTCATTGGCATAGGAAAGAACTTTCTGAACTTAACACCAATAGTACAGGAACTAAAATAGCAATAAATAAATGGGACTTCAAGAAACTGAAAAGTTTCTAGATGCAATGGAAACCCATCATTCACACAAAGTGATTCCCTAGAGAGTAAGAAAAACCATTACTAATTATTCGTCTGATTAGTGGTTATTATCTAGAATACAGGAAGAATTAAAAATTAATCAATTAAGCCAAATAAAACTGACGCACAGAACTGAATAGTTTTCAAATAATAAAAGACAAATGTTTGAGAAATACTTAAAGAAATATTCAACACATTCATGACTAATATTCAGCAGCCACGAGGGAAATGCATATTTCAGATTACTTTGAGATTTCATCAGTCAGAATAGAAAAGATTAATTTAAAATATGACAGCATATGTTTGTGAGGAAGTAGAGAAATGGAACCATTTACTTTAGTGGAAGTGTAAACTAGTACAGTCACTATGAAAATATGAGTGGATAATCTTCAGGAATATGAAACATGATCTACCTCATGATACAGCTATACTAGTCTGCAATGTATACACAAATAACTATATTTTTCTAAAGAGATACCTGTTCATCCATGCTCTTAGCTGTACTATTCCATAATAGCCTGAAGGTAGCTTAGATATCCATCAATCAATGGGTACATTTGAAAAATGTGGTATAGTAACATAAGCAGAACATTGATAAGGTGCTAAAAATTGAAATTATAGAATTTGTAGGTAGATGGATGATATTAGAAACAATCATCCAGAGTCTGATAACTCAGACCAACAAAAAATATATCTCATTGAAAAATGTGCAAGACATACTAATATAATATTGGTACAAATGTTATTGAAGTCACCAATGTTTTTTGATTGGATTTAAAACTCATCCATGAAATGACACTGCTAAGGTGCCAAGAACGTGAGACTAGATAAATCATGTGCCTCATAGAAAACTTTCTATTATAGCTCTGCTAACGGAACTCAGAAATACTCTTAACGATATACTGCTATACCCATAGATTGGTGTATAATTTTTTTCACTCCACTTGTGCTTTTATTCTTCTTTGGAATGACAGTTCCAGGCATCACTAAATAGAATATTGACATATGAGAATGTCAGCCTTCTAGGAATAACATATCCATCTACTGTAGAACAAGTCCAACATTTTCAGAGTCTGTCCCTGGACACCTCCAGTTGTATAAATAATACTGTAAGTTGCCATCTCCTAGACCAAACTTAACGTTCATCAGAGAAGTTCCTTCCTGAAGTAGGTGGGAATTAGAGACCCACAACTGAACAATGTGCACAGAGAGAGAGAGAGAGAGAGAGAGAGAGAGAGAGAGAGAGGCAGACAGACAGACAGACAGACTTTGGAGCACTCAATCCTAAGTGGGTGTCTTTATCAAACCGTTCTTCCCAAGGCTCATGGATCTATGTGGAAGAAGAGGAGGAAATATTGTAAAAGCCAAATGTGATGGTTGATTTCAAGGAAATAGTTTCTTCCATACATAATAGGGCTCATGGAACCCATATGAATCTAAGGAAACTGTTACAGCAAACAAGCAAAAAGCCTATACATGTTGAAGCCAAACAAAAATCCCAGCTACAAAAAGGGAAGTAGATGCAAAGTTCCACCCTATCTAAGAACCTACTTGCAAATGAGACATGCTGGGAAATGTAAGATCTTTCTCCCCCAATATAGTGTCACTGGGTTTATCAATGATGTTATATTCAGGTCCCATGGCCAGGAGTTAACTAATACCAAACAAACTCCATGTTATTTTGTTTCTATATTGAATTTTTTCTTTGTTTTGGCATTTTTTTTGTCTTCCTGTGCTCGCTCTCGCTCTCGCTCTCGCTCTCGCTCTCGCTCTCGCTCTCGCTCTCGCTCTCGCTCTCGCTCTCGCTCTCGCTCTCGCTCTCGCTCTCGCTCTCGCTGTAGAAGAAACAGAGACAACATGAAGTTGGATAGGTAGGAAGATCTGGGAGGAGAAGGGTAGGGGCATACATAACCAAAACATATTACATGAAAATACTTTTAAATAAAAAACAAAATACATTTTAAAGAGTGTTTTTCAGGGAAAATGTTCATCTCATAAGTACTCCTGTAAGCTCAGTTTCTTAGGTCATAAGGACTCTAAATGTCCTAAAATGACATGAGGATTGCTTATTTCTTTATTCTATTTTCTGAAAGGTTTTATAAGTATATGGTTTATTTTTTCCAAGGATTAGAAGAAATTGAAGACATATTTGACCTACCCTCACATTTTTCTCCAGTTCTAAATAATATATTGAATTGGCTGAATAATTGTAGCATTAGTTATTTTTGGAGATCTCCTTTCACCCTTTTTGATATTCTAGTAATCATTGTAGTCTATTTTAAACTCAAAATTAATTTTCTCAATATTGCATTTTATATTCTTTTACTGTTTGTGAAGTCTACAGAATGAAGATATTTTTGCTCTTATACTAATCATCAATATACTAAACTTCAAACAACTACTTTTCTTTTCCAAAACATGTATTATAGACTTAACTACTATTTCAATAACATCTGTGTCTATTTTCTTTACTTTTACATTTTTTTCTAAAAGGAAATATATACCATAAACCATGGATTATCAGGCTAATCAAATGTGTGTGAACAATATTGATTGAATTTCTTAGATTTGATTTGACATACTTGTTTTCTTTCAAAATACTCTCTCACTTCATTTGTGATTCATCTTTTCACCTATGATGTTATGTTGTTTAGTTTTAATATATGTGATCAGTAGAAGACTTTATACTTTCTTGTGAATTACAAATTCAGCCTAGAACACAACCTGGTCATTTGAACCTTGTGTATTATCAGAATACAGAGATTTAAATTATATATAATTGTACCTGATTCTTGGAGTTTAACATAAAAGTGAGGTCAACTTGTTCAAATTTCTTGTTGGATGTTGAATTTTTTAGGTGTAAGAAACTACTTATAACTTATTAACTTGTGTGTATCAATGGGTGTGGAGCCTTATTGGGTAATTGGGATATTTTGATAAACAAGATTTCTCCATTTGACTATGTTCTTTGTTATTTTTATTTGGAATTTTAATTTATACCATTTAAAAGAGCTTCATAAGAAACACCAAATTTGTTATTACCATGTCATATTGGAGCTGTGCTCCTACAGTCTCACAGAACGACTCTCTCTTTTCCTAGAAGTGCTTTTTACTCTAATATAGACAACACTGTGGCAGTTTTGCTTTTGATCTGTATTTGTATTTTTCTTAGTGTTTCAGTTCCTCTTGTTTGCATAATTTCTATACCCCATGATTTAGACATGCTCCATAAGCAAGACAAAAATTTCCCTTTGCCTTTTGTTTTATTTACTTATTGATCATTTAATACAATGTGAAAGTTCTTATTAGAGCCTGCATGGTCATAGCTTAGGCTGGGCATACTGTACCTCTGCTATGCAGTTTCTCTATCTCCACTCCTTGTTCTCTCTCTCTCTCTCTCTCTCTCTCTCTCTCTCTCTCTCTCTCTCTCTCTCTCTCTCTCTCTCTCCTTTAGTGTTGACTAGCATTGCTGAATATTTGAGGGCTTTTTCTGTTTATTTTGGTATTACTGGTTAGAGATAAAAATAGCTTGAGGTGCTACCAGAGTGTTCTATGAAAGCAATACTTACTGTCACAGAGGTATGTGGTACTTGTTTTTATTTTCATGTTTTTTTTCTGCCATATGTGTAAACATATAGTGGAGACAGGCATAAATTGAAAATCAGTTATCTTCTATTAAAGCAAACATTATGTAAACACTGCTGGTAATTATCTTGCTATCTTTTCTGAGAAAGTTTCTCATAAAGCATGTTGTTTCTCTGACCTAACTGACTTTATTATTATCTGATGTTATATACATATTTTCATTGTTGTTTTATTTTCTATTATAGAAAATATTATAGGTATAAATACTATTTAAATAACTGTCATGATCTTCTAAAAATGGAAGAATACTTAGAGTGAATAGTGCCAGAGTTGGAGTCTTGACTGAATAGCCTGGTAGGACTTTCTGAGTGTGGACTGGATTGCTAAACTGTGCTGGGTGCGCTGACATCACCTTACAGCAGACTATAAGACTGGACTATTGTCACCAAGCTGGTCTTTTCATTTCAGTATTGCAGTTTGTTGACATTAGTAGCAAAAGCACAATCGTTTGGTCATTTAACCCATTACTTATCTGTAAGTTCGGTTTGATCCTTTCTTTGGGGCACCTCCTATCTTTCTTGTGTTGGTCACCCTCCTTTTCTCTGGATATTGCTGTGCTGGCTTCTCCAAGGCTGATGTGCTGCTCATGGTCAGTGTGATATAAAATCACAAGCTTCCTCTTAAATGATAATTTGTACACACATAGAACTGTGGGTTACTGGGATTTTCTCTCCTTTACATTGATGTTTCTGCCTCTTGGCCACTTTTCTTATTTTTTTTTTCAATCTCTAGTTTTCTACAGAATTATAATGAAATACCTCTGTTCAGTTATGGTTCTTAGTAAACTAACCCCTTTATGTATGTTTGGGAATCCTTTTGTGTGTGACCATTTCTCTGTGTCTTAGCTCTGTTTATCTCTTCTTGCTTAGGAATTAGATTTTAAGGGTTTAATTTCTCATTGTGACAGCCCTTTCTTACCACCTTTATTTTCTACCCATGTTCATGGCTTTAATCATCACTCTAGAGTGTTTTTACTACATCAACTTTTAAACTGCATTGTGCTGTCTTTTATGTTCTCTTTTGTCTAGACAAATTCATAATATTTAAAATACCCTTACTTATATTTGTGAAGCCATAGGACAATGGACATGAAATGTATGGAAATGGGGGTGCCATTTTGAAAAAAAAACTGCTATGTAGGATTACCTCAGACTATTTGCAGATTGACTTTTTCTGCCCCATCTTTCTAACTTCTGCCTGGACCCACTTTACATTTGAGCCTGACCTTTTGCTCCAGAATTGTTGTAGCAGAGGTTTTGCCCTCCTCTTGTGAGCAGGAATTCAGTCTCTGCCCTGATGCTGTTATTACTATATGGCAAAATAAGACCTGTGTTTAGATTTATATGTTACATAGATATAAATGCCCATAAGACTGAGGATTCTCCATCTAGTCCCAGTACTTTGATAAATAACTAGGACTTTAAACCCAGTATATTTTCTAGTCCTCTAAAACAACTAGGCTCGAAGACTTTTCTGAATTATTTATTATAAAAATGAGAAACATAGAAACTGATCATACCCTTCTTTCATTTTAACTCAATTACTATAATGTAACTAAACTAGTTTGCATACTTACAAGCATTGGTTAAGATTCCATTAATGTGGTAAAATACATGACCAAAAGCAGCTTGGTGAGAAAAGGCTTTATTTCCTCTTAAAACTGCTCATCTCATTTTATCCTTTAAGGAATAAGGGCAAGAGGCTAAGGTAAGAACCTGAATGCAGGAGTCCCAGAGTAGTGCTACTTACTAGCTATCGCCCCATAACCCGCTAGGCAGTTTTCCTGATATCCAAGAACATTTGCTTAGAGGAACCATCACCCACAGTGGGCTGGATGCTTTCAAACCAGTCATTAACCAAGAAAGTTCCCCACAGGTATATCCACAAGCCAGTCTAGGAGAGGCATTTTCTCAATTGTAGCTGCCTCTCCTCAAATGACTGCAACTTTTGTCAAATTGACAAAAAACTAATCAGGAAAATTAACCCCTTTTAAACTTGACACAAAGATATTACTCTTAATATATAAACTTTACTTTCTTTTTCATTCCCAACATCTAATATTAATATCATAATAGAAAGCATTTCAACTTTTCAAAGTCCTACAGTCTTTAAGAATTCAAAAAATTTTAAATATCTTTAAAATATCCAAGTCCTTTTCAAAGTTCAAAGCCTGTCTAAACTAACTAAATCCTCTACAATGTCCTTAAAATTTAGAAATTCTAAAGTCTTATATAATTCCCAAGTCTTTTTTCAATGGGCTCCTATGAAATAAAAACTAGGGACACAACTTCTTTTTATAGGAGGCATGAGTTAGTGCATGATCATACCCAAATCAAAGCAAAACTATACAAAGTGTAAGACACTCAGTGCTTGACATCTAGAACCCACTCATTTTTATCAGGGTCTTGGACCACTTCTCTCTCTGACTCTGCCTACTGCTGCACACACATCTTGTCTCACTGGCTGGCTCCACTCCACAGCTTCTGTTGTCTTTTGGAGTCATTCCACGCTACTAGCATCTCGAAAATGCTGGGTTCTTCCGTGCAACTGAGCTATACCATCAACACTAGCCTTTCTACTAGTCTACCACATCGTGCCAAGCCTCAACTTCTCTCTATGACTTGGAAATTCTACTTCAACTGTGGCTGCATCTTCACCAATGTCCTTTCTTGGCCTGTCAGATGCCAAGATTCTACTGCTTTCTGTGGCCCTTTTGAGCTTTCATAACTAGTAATACGTGGAATTCTTTACCCATTACTAAGTACAGCTGCCAGAATGAGGTACAAAGTTTCCCATCTCTGGGCCATAGCTACTCTATGCTGTCCCTGAGGAAAAACTCTCCAGAAGATATTGCCTCAATGCTGCTGGAGTCTTGTTAGTCACAGCGAAGTCTTCAGTCCCAGGCATCCAGATTCTATTTCAAAATACAGGATAGTCTTATAGTCTTCATAGATCTCTCCAATTTCTCTCTAATACTTCACAAGCTGGATCTCCATTATCTGATCATTCTCAGGTTTAACTTCTTTAGTTCCTGTAACAGCTCAGTAAGCTCTAAACAATAGTTTTTCTATCCCAAAGTTCAAAAGTCCTTTTACAATGTTACATAAAATATATTCAGGCTGACCAAAGCAATACCACATGATTCTGGTGCAAATTTCACTCTTAGAGTTTCATTGCTGTGATAGAACACCATGACCGAAAGCAACTTAGGGAGGAAAGAGTTTATTTCAGCTGGCAACTCTCAGGTCAGAGGCAATAGTTGTGGAATACTAAGGTGGGAACTCAGTGCACCCGGAGGCAACAACAGACAGAGACCAAAGGGAAACACTGCTTCCTGCCTAGCTCTTCATTGCTTGCTTAGTTTGTTTTCTTATCCAGGAACAACTGCCCAAAGGTGGAGCCACCCATGGGCTGGACTCTTCCCTATCAATCATTAACTAAGAAAGGACATGCTCAACAAGCTTGCCCTCAGACCAGTATTCTTGGCCATTTTCACAATTGAAGCTCCTTCCTTTCAAAGGATTGTAGCTTGTTTCAACATGTGTGTATGCCTGCATGTGTGTGTATAAATATATACATAGTGAAATGTTTTTATGACTATTATTTTCAATATTTATTATTTTTTAATTATAATTGACTATACAAAAATAAATCCAAACAATATATTGTGTCTGGAACTTACTATGGAATTTAAAAGTCTGTGAAGTGTTCAATTATAATGTAAATTTCAAAGCATACATTAATACTCTGGAGAAGATATGTAAATCACAACTCCTAAAGTTGTTAAATCAGAGACTTTATAAATGCAAGAGAGTTATTATAATATAAACTAAGTTAATAGACAATCCAGTTTATTATATAGTAAAAATGATGCAGTAGGAAGAAAATGACACTGGGTGTAAGTGGGAATTATTCATGAAGGTTCTTGTGTTGTATACAAACCACTTTAAATGCTGGTTTGGACCTGAAAAGGGCCTCATCTTCTGCAGCAAGCTGGTAATTTGGTATTAGCAACTGGATGAGCATGATGGCTGTGCTGGACACTCTGCTACTCTCACCATTGCTTTTTGAGAATGGTATAATGGACACTAAGCCTACCTGAACTTCCTCGTGTGTTTCATATTTTATTGGCCATAGAAAGTGTTATAGAAAACAATGTGATTGATGAATCAATATCTGAAAATTAGAAATCAAAAAGTAAAACTGGTGAGGTAAAAAGGGTCTTTTCATATGGCATTAATAAAATGTGAATCAAATATCAAAACTGTAACATTCAAACATTTGTGGATGTTGAGTCTCATGCAATACTGAAACATGAGGAACAGTGTAGCTCCCCTGCCTCCCACCAGGGACTTTTCTAAGCTTGGATTCTATGCCCCATGTATTAGATGCCAAATATAGACTTCAGCTTTTCCACTTGGCCTCTTTCTTCCCCAAAATAATGACTCTGAGATAATTTATGAATAATGTCTTAGCCCAAATGCTTTGGCCTATTCCATGACTAGCTTATTGTTGATATCAGAAATCGCCCTTAGCAGTGACACCTTTTGGTCACTGTTGCCATGGCAATGGCCATACATTCCCAGAAGACCTTTTGGTTCAATTCACACCTCCACCTGGGAACCTTTATGTCCCATTCCAAATAAAAGGCAAATTCCCTGCCCCCTAACTTTCTTTTTCTCTTCTTTCTCTCCCCACTTCCCCTTGTCTCCTTTCCCCATTAAAATCTCATCACGTGTAACTGTGTTGGTGTTGGTTTGGTGTGCTCTTTCCCCATGGGTGTGACTGATATTCTGATATTATTAACAACTGATATCTTATATTAATATCTGAGATTTAAATAACAACATTGGTGGCCCGTCAACACTTATAGCTTATTTAACTGGTTTAAAGTATTCTATCTTTTGCACATGGTTAGTTACCATTCATCAGGTTTATGCGACCTTCTCCTCCAGAGTTCAGGACAAATTCCCTTTCCCTAACCTGACTATCTCAGAGTTCCCTTTCTGTAGTGAAATTCCCACCTCCCTCTTTCCTGCCTAAGCTCATTAGCCAATAGCCTTTTGTAAACAGATGAAGCTTCCATAAATTGCTCAAGATATTCTTTATAGAACAGTGCTTTCCCTTAGAAACTGATTTCTCTTAGTCAAGAAGACCCAGAGCTATGATCAGTCATTGCAACTTGATGTGTCAAAATTAACCTATTTTTTTTACCTTTTATAATTTTTAATTATAAAAAATGATAGCATATACTTTATCACCCAAGGTCCGTGCTCAGAATAAGTGCCTCACCATTCTGTCTTTCAGAGGATGATGTGTTTCATTCTAGTGGATACACGGGAAAGGCTTCTATTGCTCAGTTTCATGCTTTGTATTATGGAAACACTCAGGCATAATAAATATATCTAATTGGGAAAACAAGAGTTAATAGTCTATTGTAAGTAAATTCTTTTAAGAGCAAAAAGAAAAAGGAGAGGGCATGAGTGAGAAGGTAGCTGATGCCAAATGTTAGAAGGCAGCATTTGACGATATTATGGAGACAAAGTCCTCTGAGTAGTTTCTATCCTCTAGTGATGGGGAGGCTGCTTGAGTGGAACTTGGTATAAATCAATTAGATGAATTTTCATGAAATTATATGAGCACAAGACACACTAATAGACTACAGTGTGTAAAGTGCAGTTTGGCAGTAACAGCACTTACTTTCCTTGCAGATAGTCTACATGGGCTGGTGCGAAGCCCGGGAGCAGGAGTCCCTCCAGGACCGTGTGTACACACCTGTGTTCCTCGCCCTGCGGGGCTCCTGTCTTTACAGGTTCCTGTCACCTCCAGTAAGTGTTTATCACCAAATGTTGGAGCTCCCCAATCTGCTCATAGAAGACTCATGTCACCTGAACAACGCCTAATTACCAATGCAGTTTGAAAATAAGTCACAGGGACATTTAGGAAATTGTTCATATTTGGCCAAAAGTAAAGCTTTCAAGACATTAGATGTCATTTTTCGCTTAAGAAACTGAAAACTGGAGCAAGCCATAATATTGTTGTTAAAAATTTCATGAAGACATTGGAAATAATTTAAGAAACGTCCCCAAAGATATGTCAAGGAGTTTCCTGTAGTGTATAAAAATGTAAAGAAATGAAGATAGGTAGAGTTTTAAACATTTATTCTATATTAATTAATGCTCCATTCCTTTTGTATCTGTGGACCACGTGAGGGGCCTTAGTCTGTATGTGCAGTGTTTCATTATCAGCATTAAGCTTTCAACTTGTATTTAAATTTTTATTAACATATAATAAATAAAACTTCAAAACAGTCCATATTAAGTCTACATATATTAAGTAAAATTCTAGTGTTGCTAATGTTGTTAAGTAAAATGTTGCTAAGTGTATAAATGAAAGGCAGGTATGATGTTACATGCCTGCATTTCTGAGTGTGGGACTTTGAGGAAAGAAGAGGATGTGATTGAGGCTGGCCAGATAAAAAAGGTGAGATGCTGTCTCCAAATAAACTACTGTAGTACAACAAAACAACAAGGAAAATACAAATGTCACAAAGGTTTAAATAAAATTTTATTATTCTTGAGGAAAAGAGAAATATTTTCTGGGGAATACATGAATACATTCATTTTCCTCTACTGTAAAAATTAGCTAGGTCAGCCACTAAAGAAAAACGCAGTGTCAGAGAATTCAGTCCATTTGGCCACATGGCTGTGTTGTATGACTTAGGGCAGCATAGTGCAACATGCTTAGTGTATACAGCAGAGGAGGAAGTTTACTTTATGGTAGCCAGAGGGGAGAGAAAATAGGACTTCAGATGTTAATATTCCATAGAAATTCATGTCCCTAATGACCTAAACTTTCTTACATTATAGACCACCTTCTAAATGTTTGGCAATGTCACAAAATATAACAGACTAGGAACAACCATTGAATACATGTGTCTTTGGGGGAATAGTCAAGCTCAGCTTCAGCTATCACAGTTCAGTATATGATCTTCCAAACTGTGCAATTCTTCTGGACCCTAATCTGTTTGTAATATATTCTATTACGTCTTCTATGTACACTCAATACGTATGCACATTTTTTTACTTGAAAGTCTTGCTTTGGAAGCATGTAACTTATAGAAAATAAACACAGGATAAATATAATTATTACCACAGGATACCATGCTGCTCACTGATAGGTTTAATAGTATAAATGATCTGAGAGTTCTCGAGTATGAATCATTGCTATTTTAAATGTTTATGTCCATAAAAAATTCATGGTACCAGAAAGGAAAAATAATATTTTATATATTTTGCTATATTCTTACCCTTAATAATTTCTTCTGCTTGGAGAGATTAAATATTTTAGAATAAGTAAGGGAATTAACTTCAGAGTAGAGATGATATTTCACAATATCTTAATAATATTAGAATGGTTTTAAAATATCAATAATTTATTTTTAAATAATCAAAACCAGTTCTACTCTGTATTTTTAAGGGAAAATGCATATTTAATACTTGCATATTCAATATTTGTGTTAGAAGAACACACAAATTATTTTAAAGATTTAAAAATTTTTCTCAAATGGAAATTGTTGCAAACAACATAAAATGTGTCCTGAAAAGAGTAAGACAAATGATGATAAATTTTGAATAAACCCAAATGCTATAGAAGGACCTTTATAGAAAGTATCACTTATTGAGAGACTAAAGAAACACTTCCATGAAAGTATCATTATCCAGATGAAACAGAGGGAAACAGAAATGCCTTACTAGCACCAATGATCTGTTATTACCCGTCTTTTAAAGGTGACCACCTGGGACTGGACTCGAGCAGAGAAGACCTTCTCCGTGTGTGAGATCATGTGCAAAGTTCTCAAGGTATGTGTACTAAGGACAAGCCCTTTGATGGAACGTCTTCTGAAGAGTGGGTCTCTGAGCTCAGGTAGAGCTCATGAAAACAATCTATGAATTGAAAAGAATATGGAAAGTTAAATGAGAGGTAAAGGAGAGAAACTCAACATACACAAATGCCCAGGCACTCAGAGAGTAAGTCTAAGCAAGAAAAATACATGTGAAATCAAATGGAGAAGAACATATTTTCTTTGTCTTGGGATCTGACAATCACTGCACTTTGGTTAAACGCTTGATGACACAGAACTCTCACAGCATCAAAGTTTCAGGGATTCTTAAAACCTGAAATGACTTATACAGTATAGAGTAGGAATTATAGTGGGTTACATGAAAGAACCATCAGTGCAGGTTTCCTTTCAAAATTTTTATTGTGTAGAGTTAATGTCTACAACATGATGCTATGGGGAATTGTATTAATTCATTGACATGTATTAACATATATGTTAATATATTATATAATGAAATGACACTAATATGCAGTAAATTTTCATAGTCTTCACATCTCAAGTCAATTGTTTTTCTCTGAGTTAAAAGCAGGTAAATCTCATGTTGCTCTTCAAATTTCTACATGTCCTAATCTTGTGTATCTGCCACTTTGTGGCTATTGACTTCTATCTGCTTGGTTTTCCCACTCTCAGACCTGTTCTTCAGGTCTCCATTTCTGTATATTTGAATTGAACATTTCACTGTTTTTCTATAGTCCAAGATCAAAGGAGCTCATATATTCTCAAATCTGATCCATTTCATTGCACACCCATGCTATGAAAGATGGAAGGATCCTAGGCATTCTTGGGGCTGAATACTATACCATTGTGTTTATGTGTCACAGTTATTTTGTCTTTCATAGTTTCTTCTATAGATTCCATATTCTGGTTACTGTCAAAAAAGATGCAGACATGTTAATGCTTTCATCTAGTAGTGATTATATCTTTTCTAGAGTATGCCCAGAGCAGAATTGCTGCCTGAGTTATAGTTTATCATTGGCAAATCATATATATATTGTTTCATGTAGTGGATATTCTGACCTAACTCTCCACACAGCTGAAAGTGTATTTTATTGGATATTAGGATGGCAACTACAGATGTTTCTTGTGACCATTTGCTTGGAATGCCTTTTTCCAGCCTTTTACTTTGAGGTCATGATGGTCTTCGTTATTGAAATGTTTTTCCTGTATGAAGCAAAATGCTGGATCCTATTTTTATATTTAGTCTGTTAGCTTTTTTATATCTAAATTAAGCCCATTAATCTTGAGACATATTAAAGATAGATGATTGTTACTTTGTATTTTGTTTGTTTTTTTAGGTGGCATTATGTGCATGTGGGTCTCTCCTCTTTGCTTTGTTGTAAGATGATTAATATTTTGTCTTCTCTTTGGTGTAGATATCATCCTTGTATTAGTGTTTTCCTTCTATAATCCTTTGCATGGCCAAATTGGTAGATAGATCCTGTTTGAACTTGGTTTTGTCCTGAAATATTTTGGTTTCTCCCTCGATGTTGATTGCAAGTTTTGCTGGATATAATAACCTGGGCTGGCATTTGTGTTCTTCTAAAGACTGTATTACTTCTGTGCAGGCTTTTCTGTCTTTTAATGTGTCTGGTGAGAAGTCTGGTATAATTTGATGGGTCTGCCTTTATATGTTACTTTGTCTTTTTCCTTGGTGACTTTTAATATTCTTTCTTTGTTTTGTGTATTTAGTGTTTTGATTATTATATGATTAGAGGATTTTCTTTACTGATCCCATTCATTTGTTGTTCTACAGACTTCTTGTACATTTATGGCCATATCTTACTTTAGGTTGGGGAAGTTTTCTTCTATGATTCTGTTGAAGACATTTTCAGGTCCTTTTAGGTGGGAATCTTCACTCTCTTCTATTCCTATTATTCTTAGATATGGTCTTTTCAGCATGTCCTGGATTTCCTGGATGTTTTGGGTTAAGAGATTTTTTTTATGTTTTGAATTTTCTTTGACAGCTGTCTCTCTCTTCTTTGGTATCTTCTATACCTGAGATTCTCTCTTCTTTGTTTTGTATTCTGTTGGTGATGTTTACATCTGCAATTCCTAACCTCTTTTCTAGGTTTTCCATTTCCAGGGTTGCCCTAATTTGTGCTTTCTTTACTGTCTCTACTTCCACTTTTAGGTCTTTGACTGATTTATTCAATTCCTTCACCTGTTTGATTGTTTCCCTGTTCATCTTTAAGGGATTTATTTGTTTTCTCTTTAAGGGCTGTTTAACTGTTTTCCTATATTTCTTTCAGTGAGTTATTTATATCATCCTTAAAGGATTCTATTATCTTCACGAGATAGAATTTTAGTTCATCTTTCTGATTTTCAAGTGAGTTGGTATAAACAAGGCTTGCTGTGGTGGGAGAAGTGAGTCCTGATGATACCCATGTACATTGGCTTCTATTGCTTATGATCTTGTGCTTGCCTCTCACCATCTGGTTATCCCTGGTGTTTGTTTGTATGGGTGTCTCTGTCTGGAGCCTTCCTCTTTTGTCCCTGGGTTGCTTCAGGTTTCCTGGTAGGCCTTGGCTCTGCCTCTTGCAGACCTCCTGTGGGGCCTTCTGTCTGCGGGGTCTTCAGAGGAGCAGTCAAGCTGTTGTCCTATGTGTCTCTTGGGCGGCGAGGTAGAGGGGGTACAGACTATGGTTTCTTTTTCCTTGTATGCAGTAGAACTCCAGGGAGGCTTTCAGTCATTTGGTTCAGTTGCCCTGCATGCCTCAGAGCCGCTGGGATCTCTTCAGACCGTAGTGTTGGTTTCCCAGTTGCCTTGTGTGCAGAGGAACTCCTGGAATGCCTTCAAACTGTGGTATCTTCAGGGGAGCAGACAAGCTGGTGATCAATTGCCCAGTTGCTTTGTGTGCAGAAGATCTCCAGGGATGCCTTCAGGCTGTGGTGTCTTCAGGGGAGCAGATTAGCTGACAGTCTGCCCCAGCAGAAGGCACTGTCTGGAAGAGAAGTGGAATTTGTGGGATGGACGTTTTGGGGGTTGTTGCATCCTGAGTCCAGTTGCTCCCAGAGATTTGTGGATCCTTACCCGTTGCCTTGTGTGCAGAGGATCTCCTAGGATGCCTGTGCACTGTAGTTTTTTCTTGGGTGCAGACTAGCTGGCAGTCTGGTTTGGCAGAATATGTTAATCAGAAGATGAAATATTTCTTATTGTCATAATTTTTTGGGGGATCTGTACCTTAGAGGTAGTCTTTGTATCTTGTTTCAATAGAATTGGCAACCAGAAACAGGTAAGATGGTCTTTTTCATGAGAACGAACAATAGTAATAGCAGGAAGATGAATATTCTAGAGTGGTGGGTTGGGATGGAGGCTGAGGACAAGACATCCTTGTCTTGGTGCTTGTCTTGCTGTTAAATGGCTGTTCTATTGAAATCTGTACATGTTCCCTTTCTCCATATCTTTTTCATCTTTACCTTCACTTTCTTCCTCTTTATCTTTATTCATATGTATTTCTTTATCTCTATCTCATTCTCCATGCCTATCTCTATATATCTCCATTTTTCCTCCTTTCTCAATAGTAGGCATATGAAGTGAAGTGTGTATATGTGTTTTGCATATACATGTATTTGCCTGCATGCTAGAGGCCCTGAGTTCTATACCTAATACTGAGAGGGACATAAAACAAAAGATGGAGAGTAAGAATAAAGATAAATGGAGGAAAACACTTTGCATCTAAAATTAAAATAAATGATGAGAGAATCATATCTTAAAGAAACAGATACATAGGTGAATAAATATATTTCTATGTCCTATGTTTAAAAAGCTAAGTTCATTATTCATTTTTTCATTAATTTATTTACTTTACATCCCAATATCAATCCTCTATACCTCCCAGTCCCCCAATCATATAGCTCCTTCCTCATTCCCCACTCCTCTTCTCATCTGAGAAGGATGAACATCTCCCCACCTGACCCCACTATAACAACCTATCCTGGCACAAGAAGTTACTGCAGGACTAGGAACAGATGAGGCAGCCCAGTTAGAGGAAAGGGATCCACAAACAGGCAGCATATTCAGGGACAGTCCCATTCCAATTGTTGGGGATTACAAATGAAGACCAAGTTGCACAACTGCGACATAGGTGCAAGGGGCCTAAGTCCAGTCCATGCTCTTTCTTTGTTTGCTGGTTCAGGCTCTGCTAGCCCTCAAGAATCCAGATTAGTTGACTGTGTTGGTTTCCCTGTGGAGGCCCTATCCTCGGGTCCCTAAATCCTTCCACCAACTCTTCTGCAAGACTCCCTGAATTTCATCTAATATTTAGCTGTGGGTCTCTGTGCCAGTTTCCACTGGCTGGAGTAACAATTGGGTGGAGCTAGGATTCTATTTGCAAGCATAACAGAGTATCATTATAGTGTCAGAGATTGGGTCTTGCTCATGGGATGAGTCTTAAATTGGGCCAATCATTGGTTGATCTTCTTCATCTTTGTCCTGGTACTTCTTGTAGGCAGAACACATTTTGGGTTGAAGGTTTTGTGGGTGGGTTGCTGTCTTTATCCTTTCACTAGGAATCCTGCCTGGCCACAAAAGTGGCCACATCAGGCTTCATATTCCCCACTACTAGGAGTCTCAGCTAGAGTCAACCCCATAGATTCCCTGAGGTCTTCCCCAATTCCAGGTTTCTGACATGTTTTAGAGATGGTACTACCCTCCCCAGAGAGTACCCAACCCTGATTTCTAGTCTCTCTCTCTCTCTCTCTCTCTCTCTCTCTTCTCTCTGCATCTGATTACCTGACCTGTTTCCCTCCCAACTCCCGCTCCCTACCATTCTTTTTGCCACCACTCTCCTCTCCACATTTGGAAGAGAAAATAGATACTACTAGTAGGAAAGATTGCAAAATAATGCTCAAATTACTCAAATTACTGATTTGAGGAAATTTTTTTATTAGTATAGCATCTTCTTGAAAAGACACTTCTGAATATTCTAAATCTTTATATTTACAAAGTGGCAGTCTTCTAAGAAAGATTTGCTTGTGGAGCGTTTCACAGTTTAAATCACTTGAAATACTAAATAACAACTTTTAGTTATAAATGTAATTATTATTTAGTTATATATATATAACATTTAATAATGGATATAAACTATATATTGTAGAAATATATATGTAGAGTAATTTAGTTATAACTTTATAGTTAAAGTGTCATAAAGTCTGTAAGTCTTCTTAAAATCCCAAGTTTTCTTTCTCTGACCCTACCCATCTGTTTCCCTGATGATTAGCAAAGGCTTGTCCATGGCTCAAAATAAGTGGTAGAATGGCTGGTGTTGGATAAAAATGGTGTTCGTTTATTCAGATGGTTAACAGCCTGAAAGAACACACCAAGTTGGGATGTGATGCCCTGCACCAGCAATCTCAGCACCTAGAACCCAAAGCAAAAGATACAGTGCAGAGGAGTTGTCTGGGCTTTGTAGGAAATTCCAGAATAGCCTGTGCTACACAGATAGACCCAGCCTCAAAAAAGGAAAAGAACTTATCATATAGAAAACTAGTCACATAAACAATGCCAACCAAGACATCTTCAGATGTGGCCTTGCTGTTTCAAAATAATACAGCAACCTAATCATCTCTGATAATAGGAAACTGAAACAAGATTGTTTTTATTTGTATAATTTATTAGATGTTTCAAATTTTAAACATCTTAGAATGTAGCATCTTGGGAAAGTATGTTATGTTTCATACATCTGCCATCTGTTATGTTGAAATTTTTGTTCTGTTTTTCTAAGACATTCTCAATGCCCTAAGTTATTAATTAAGTTGCATTAACAAATTATTTCATTGACCTAAAACTGCTCCATTGCAAGCTTCATTTAATTCATTCATCCTCTTCTTTCTTCTAGGTGAAAGTTTTCCCAAAGCTTTACTCCTAAAACCCAAGTGAACATCTCTTGGGCATGTAGTGTGGTAACAGCAGGACCTGGTCTTCTTGCCTCATTAGGAAGTTAATATACAATATACAGCTGAAGAACAATGCTGGTTTCCAGCCATCAGACTAGAAACTTAAACCCAAATGCAAACTCTTCCTTTCCTCAAATCCAATTACTCCTTGGCCAGCTCTGTGCTTGTGATTGGGCACAAACCAAATCTGTGGGATTTGCCTACCTCATCCAACATATAGCCTAAGTTTTGTTTACAGAAAAGCCATGGACGAGTTGTGCTTTTTGAATCCTTACATTGTAATTTCTTTCAGTAACTTGCATAAAATACATATAATGGTAACCTTAAAAATACACGTACTTTAAAAAATATTAAATAAATGCAGACTTTAAAATAGCTGATGACTGGTTTTCTATGGTAGTTTTCTTGTTAGTGAATATTTGTACAGTAAATCACCAGGAGACATTCTAGATGAAGGAAACGTTAGAAAATAGATTTGGCAGCAATAATCAACATGGCATCAATCTCAAGGATCTTTTTCTTGGAGCAAATAATTTTAAATCATCTATGCAACTTAAACTCCCTCATATGTATTTCAAGTTTTTCCATACTCTTTTTAGACTAATATATATATATATATATACATATATACACACATATATACATATATACACATATATACATATATACATATAACTATTGAAATGGTGTTAAAATTTATTTAGAATGGTAGTTTGCATACTATGTCTTCCTGTGTTGATGATTGAACCAACAGAACTTTACTTATATATTTACAATATTTCTTATTGTTATATGGTTATTATTTCTTATGATATTCAGCAAAATTACTGTTATTGATATTACTCTTTCTACTCCTTGCTCCTTAGCCTTTATGTATGCTCAAAATGGAATAATCTGTTCTGCTGAGTATCAGCCTCTTTGGAGAGGAAGAAAGGTGCAGATCACAGCTAGGACAGGTCCTCATGCAAGATCAGGAAAAATGCTGATATTCAATGTTCTGTGTTCTCTTTACCAGCTTTCATGTTTATAGAGTTTTATGTAAGAGTGGGAATATTTTTTAGAAAAGTACATGAATTTGAATTACAAAGTTCAATGCATGAAATAGTTTATATTGTCTTCTTTTTTCTCCTTTTGCTTTGGGTAAGCTTTAAAGTTATACTTATGTAGACAAAAAGGGGTCTTGATGAAGCTTCAAAGAGTCAACAGTATTTTCAACTGGCACACTATTTTTTCTAAGTGTTTTTCCCATTTAAATTCTACTTCAGAGAAAATATATCCACCCAGTTCTTCCTAAAGTTTATATATATATATATATCATATTCATATTCTTTTTTTCTCTAAAATCAGAAGTCCAGATCTTCCCTTCAGTCTCAGTGAAGAAATGCATTGTAGCTTTATAGCTGATTACTGTCTTTGTGCATGTCAAGTTTTGTCTGCTGTCTCTCTCTCTCTCTCTCTCTCTCTCTCTCTCTCTCTCTCTCTCTCTCTCTCTGTGTGTGTGTGTGTGTGTGTCTTTGTGTGTGTGTGAATGTGCATGTCTGTGTCCCTTTGTGTCTTATCAACAAATGTGTAAAAGTGTTCTGTGACTTATAGTTTTTAAAATAACAGCTGTCTTAATTACTTTTCTGTTGTTTTGATAAAATGCCATGACCAAGGCAATGTATAAAATAAAGCATTTCATGTGGTTTACGGCTTTAGAGTTTATGATTGCAGAGCAAAGGCATGTCATCAGGAACAGCTGAGGAGTCACATCTTGATCCACTTGTAGGAAGCAGAACACACACTGGGAATAGTGTGAGTGTTTTGAAACTTGAAATTCCAACTTCAGTGGCAAACCATTAATCCATAATTCCTAATTCTTTCCAAATAATTCCACCAATTCCTCAAACATACAAGCCTCTGGCAACAACTCTTATTTAAACAAGAGCAATAACCGTGGATTTTATATAAGCTGATAATGCTTAGCAATATATTTGTTGTGATCTGTTTCTGCAGAATTTTATTTTTATTGTTACTGTCTTGACATAACATTTTTCATTATTTAGTAAACATTATTTTGTTTCTGAGTATTTGATTAGTACAGAATTTACAAAAACTATTTGAAAGATTTGTGACTCAGCAATAGCATGTATAAATATCAGGTGGTCAGGCTAGAATTCTATCATTGAAAGTCACCATAGCATTTCATTGGCATATTTAATAAAATTTCTTCACAGTTCTCATCAGTGTGCTTAAGGTATCCACCCAATAGTCAGTACATGTTGGTGATTATAAGCTGTAAATATTGCTGAAATGGTCTGTAATGTGGTGCTAGCCATGTGCACTTTCCTAGTATACCCATACCAATTTTCCTAATGAAAGATATTTAAGTTTAAACATTTGGATGTGCCTTACATGGCACAGATAAGCATGTGTACTATTTGCCCTTCTGTTTTCTGACCCAGAAAACTTATTATTGAGAAAGTTCTAAAGTTAAGGTAATGGATCTCATTTTACGTCTTTCTTTTTCTTTCTTTCTCTCTTTCTTTCTTTCTTTCTTTCTTTCTTTCTTTCTTTCTTTCTTTCTTTCTTTCTTTCTTTCTTCTTTATCCTTCCTTCCTTCCTTCCTACCTTGCTTTTTATGAAAATATTTTTTTTCTCTTTAGCCCTGTCTGCTCTGGAACTTGCTATGTTGACCAGTTTGGCCTTGAACTCAGAGATCTGTCTGCCTCTATCTCCCAAATGCTAGGATTAAAAGCGTACCCTACTGCCTGGCTGGATTTCTATTTCTTATTGGGGGTGGCTTTACACAATCTTTGTAATTCCTAACTTTATTTCTTCTTCTCCAGAGTCTGGCACATCTTTACAGTCTCTTCATTAGAGGAAAGAAGTAAAAGTGTCTTAGTGACACAGGTCCTACTGTTATACAGACACAGAGCTTCTCAAGATCATATTCTATTTTTTTAGGTCACATACAGATGCCTCTGTTTGGGTACTGGGAAGCTCAAGTAGCATCATTTTGTGATGTGAAGACAAGCAAAGTTGAGCAAAGAACCCTGGCTTGATGCACCTCCTATATTTCTTGCCCTTTTCATGAACATGTTGACTCGATCCTTTGCAATTGTTTCAACTTGATTGTAGATCAGCTAACTTGAATGACATAAAGTGGTGGAAGCTAGGGAACCCATGCTGAAACACAGTCATCGAAGTTTAGCCTCGTTAGGAACACTGAACAATTAAAGAAACAAGTCAATTAGTGTTCACTCCTCTTGAGATTATGTCACAGAATTAGAAGATCGTATTATGAATCTCTGTATATATATACTAACTGTGTGCTTCAGTGTCTTTAGGGCAAATCCAGGTACTATTGACCAAGCCACACAGTAGCTAAGAGGAAAGCATAAAAGTAGCAAAAGCATACTGTTCTATTTTTCATATTGGTCCATGAAGTGTGGGTTCTAGGCATCATTTTAAGACTCAATTTTGCTTAGGGAGATGCTAAGCTGGCATTCACTGGAATGCATAGGGATCACATGTTTCAAGGTAATAGCCAGTTACTACTAACAGTTCCTCTATATGCCAAATTCATCAATGTTCTTTAAAGCCTTCTTTTTAATCTTCCTCTGTTAATCAGTCCCAGTTAATACTTTGTCCACAAGTACAGTCTCTTATATAAATCCTGATGGCAGGAATTTGTGAGCTTCAGCACAGGGTGAGAATGGAGATCCTGAGGAGGCCAAAGTTCAGTGCCTGAAACCAGCTAGCAGATATGGTTTTTCATTCACTAAAGTGCAATAATTTGCAAGTGAAAATGAAAAATTAAATTCCATTTTTCTTCTTTTCCATATTTTTGTTTAAGGAAGGATACTTGCAAATAACCTGAAGTCAAACCACCTTACCAAAAGACAAACGCTACGAAAATATAGATTAATAAGTCTGTTGGTTTTAAAAGTGCTATGTATACTTGAATGGAATTTATCAATCTTTGGTAAAGAAATTAAAGTCGATTTTGAGCAGAAGAAGATCATGGACATTTATAGTGATTTGAATGAAAACAACCACAATAGGCTTTTACATTCGAATGTTTGCTTCCCAATTTGTGAACTGTTGAAGATTAAGAGGTGTGTCCTTGCTGTGGGAGGTGTGTGATTAGGGTGGGCTTTGGGGTGCGAAAAGACCATTGTTTCTCTTCTCTGCAGATAAGGATGCAAAGCTTTCATGTACTGTTGCAGTACTATACCTGCCTGCTTTCCGTTACATGATGATGATCATAGACTAAACCTCTAAAACTTTAATAAGGGACCAAATTAAGTCCTTTCTATTATAAAAGTTGTCTTGGTAATGTATCTCTTTGCAGCAACAGAACACTAAAACAAGAGTGAGATATTGCTTTAACTGGCCTAATCATGTTGCTAATTGGAGGAATATGCAAGACTTTGAGTCTTTGAACTAGAAAAGCATCCAATGCTTTAAATAGTATTTACACAAACATTCTAGTAAGAGTGTAGAAGGTAGCAGTGCTGAGGAAAATGTATATTGTAGGGGCCTAACTAATGAAGCTTCAGAGGGGAAGACTGTTAGTAAATGGCCTGAAAATCTTTTCTGCCAGAGACTGTTCTTGTTAGATTATGGCAAAGAATATGGTTGCTTTCTCAACTTGTCCAAAAAATAAATCTGCCTGAGTCTAAATTGAAGAACTTTGGATTAATGGCATTGGCAGAGGATATTTAAAGAGCCCCTCATATTGATTTTGTCATGTGTTTATTAGTGATCACTGTCATGCAGAGATCTACAGTGAAGAGAAGCAAGTCAATCAAGGAAGAAAAAGGACAGCTTGAGGAGAAAAAGGGCAGCAAGAAATAGAATGCTGAAGACAGAATTGTTCTTCTAAAACAAGTTAAAAAGATTATATGCCTGCAGTTAATATTTTCTTAAACATAAATGAATACAAAATTTGTTATAAACAAAGTAATTTTAAAGTGACAGGAATGGAGAGAATTCACACACAAATGAGGAAAACAGAAAGTCTGCCTACAGATACAAGGATGGCTTTGCAGTTTACTCTGTTCCATCATTAACTATTTTCTTACAATATGTAAATTAAATCATATTTTATTAAATTATACTCATGTTTGCAGCAATTATACAGCAAGAAATTGTGCAAATGTTATCCTTAATATGTAACTTGTTCTTATTCAACAGAAATGCTTAAAACTAACAATTGTGATAGGAAAATAAATTTTGAAATATTTTAAATACATTATTTTGTAAAAACATGAGAACAGAGCCTAAACTTAAGATTTAAACTAAGTACCCTTTGTAGTTTACTCTGCAGGTATTCTTGACCATTTTCAATTCATTGCATTCAGTACCTTTTTAAAGCAATGACATTGAACTTCTCCAGCACTGTTACTCATATTTAAACGAATTCATTTATTGTCTGTGGAAGTTTCTGTGTGGATGCTTAATGACATTTATCTCTACACCCTGAAAAAGCAACTTTATTGATAGTCATGTTAACCTTCCAACTGCTGAAGTCTACGACCTTGGAGTCATGTCTAAACTGTTATTATGATACTTTTGATGTGATTCCTCAGCTCCTTCCCCTGCTGAGACATGATCAACTCATCCTCACCCCTCTGTTGTATCAGTACCCTCATTGTTCTTCTGTTTTCTAATTGGGAACGACTGGATGTTCTGTAGCCTCAGTCCACAAACCCTTTAACCTTACTGTTTGTTTTGAAACTGGAGTCCTGGTATCTCATATTGTTGGGTCTTTCTTCATGAGTCTCCTTAAAGGCCACCCTCACTCTGTAGGAATGGCAGTGAACTTTGAAGTGAGTACTCTCTGAAGCTTCCAAGAGGCTCTATCACTCTGTGCCATTTTCAACTTCTGTGATTTTATGCTTTTCCTTATTCTACTCAGAACAAAGCTCCAGGATATAGAAATGTCATATGTTTTGCCAGGTAGCAAATTTCTACACCAAGATTATGTGCAATATATTTCAGACATGCAATTTCTTCTTAGCAACTATCAACTGTATTTCTGTGGTAGATATTTCTGTAGGCTGTGAGTAAACCACTCACCAGGGTAATAAGTTTATATAATCTTGATTGCCAATATAAGGCATTCCTAAAATTATATGCATTTTAAAAGTAATATATAACAACTGTGTGACACAGTGGGCAGCTAAGGAGACTGTAGTTGAAGTGGCCTTCTCCAGTCCAGTCTTTGAAAGTTTATAAAGCCAAGCCAAAAATAATATATTTTGTATTAATGAGCACGTATTAAATATGTTGACAAAAAGCATCCTTTCCATCAAAATGCATCACATGAATTAAACTCATTTTGAAAGAGTATCATAGCTTTTGCAGTTCCCATAGTCATCAGCATATTTATCCCCTCACTTGATGATGGCTTATGCTAGTGCTTATGAATAATAGTGAGAATCAGGAAACACAAAGTTTGTCCCATATTCAGTATTACCTGCATTACAGCAGTCCTTTCTCCTACTCATTCTTTAAGTGTTTAAAAGATTCAGAAAAAAGTGAATTAGCTGTGGCAGTGAGATACTAAAATAATTAAATACTAAACTAACACAATGTGAGTAATGATACCATACCATGTTTCATTACACTTTGTACAGCAGAATCTGAGAGGTGACTTAATAATTATATTTAACACAGAAAAAATACTTTACACAAACTAGTTGCAACTTATTTTTAATCACATCTAAAGAAACTGTAAAGGAAAAAGCTCACAGGGATGAAAGGATAGTTCACCAATTAAGAGCCCTGACTGGTTTTCCCAAAGACTTAGGTTTGATTCCCAGCTCCACATCATGGTTCACACAGACCTGTAACTCATATTCTAGGTATTCCATTTCCTCTTCTGGTATTTCCAGGCAAAATTCTCATAACAAATAACTAAAAGTAAAGCTCAAACTAGTTTCTTTGTGAAAGCTGGTCATCATATCATCATAAAGGAATGAATGTAAGGATATGAAGAAAAATGTCATTCTCCAGGCATTAAACCCTAAGAATTACAATTCTATTCTTTTAGGCCTATATGTTCTAAATAATGTGAGATTAGTTTTAGTTTGTTTTTAAGGCAGGGCTAAATGTCAACCTAGAGATTTTATTGCTTTTTTGCCTGGTGACATCCTTATTTACAGCTTCAAGGAATACAGAATTTTTGCCCATGTCAAGCTATATCCCCTTAATTATTTCCTAGTATGATTCTATTGTTCTTGGAGGTAGAATATTAGAATTGAAATAGAAAAGTCTTTGAACTACTACTTAAAATCATTAATCTCATGAGGCAAATATGAAACTCATCTCACTTAATTATTCTGCCACTGATTAGTCATACTTCTTCATCATCTTATTTTATTTGCTTTTCCAGTTCTAATCATAATTTTGACAGCAAGTTTTCTGTTTCCCTGTAACAATGTCTACAGAAAATTCCTTTGTATATTAATCAAGATAACAACAAAACTGGCTAAAGTATACTAAATAAGAAATCAAGAATGCAAACCAACTCTAATGATACTAGTCTTCCTTTATTAATTCTCTCTACTATATCTCTACTTTTTAAAAAAATATCGCATAAAAATATTTTCCACCTGAGCATGAAGAGCACATTCCCACATTAATCATTTAGATACTTTGAACACAGCTTCGTTTTTTTCACTACACTTTTCTGAACAACCAAGAACATTATTTTAATAAAGAAGCTTAAGCAGTTGTATGCTGAATGTTTATCAAAGGCATAATTATAACTGTCATAAAGAGAAGGGCATTGGTAGTTGGAAAGGTTAATTTACATGCCGCTCTGGGTAGCCATGAAATATAATCTTTGTTCTACTTCAATCAATCAGTTAATGCGCCAACCTATAGTGACTTGATATGATACATTTAGACTCCACTGAAAGAGAACTCTTGAGAGGATTAGAGTATTAATTGCAACTGTGGTGATGAGAAAAATCCACTGTTGTTATCTACATTAAAAAATAATGTATAAGTATATTTATAATGCATGAATGTTCCATATAAATTGTTCAGGTCTCTTAAACAGCAATTTATTTGTTTTGCTCTTTTTACAATTACATGTATTACTTCAAATGATCTGTAAATACAAAAAGTAATTTAACATACTTGATAAATGAACATGATGCTTCAGTAAAGCTATACGCTGACTAATGGTAAAGCCAGGGTAAATATCTACCTCTTATTTACCTTTTAACATTTAAGCTTCTTGGTGATTTCATATTTTCTATCACTTTCTCTCACCCATCCAACTCCTGCCATCTTCTCCTCCTCTTCTTCTTTTCCTCCTCCTCCTCCTCCTCCTCCTCCTCCTCCTCCTCCTCCTCCTCCTCCTCTCTCTCTCTCTCTCTCTCTCTCTCTCTCTCTCTCTCCCTCAATTTCATGACAACTTTTGTGTGCTTACTATTGCATACATACACAGATACAAATGTGTATTGAAAATATCAATTGCATCCAGTTAGTGTTGCACGAATGTATACATATTTAGAACTGCCACTTAGTATTGAATAACTGTCTAGAGTATATTGATTTTCCTTCTCACAATTATTGTTTACCTATAGCTGAGGCAGACTTTAGTCTTCTGATAGGGCCTTGTGAAATGTCCTCAGTCAGTGTTGGCACGTGGTCTGGTGTCATTATTCAGGTCTTGCTGAGATTTCTCTAGTGCAATTTTACTGTCATGACTTAAAGATAATATTTTGCTGAAGGTGTCTTGGTCCTCCAGGTCTTACAGTCTTATTTATCTGCCTTTAAGATGAGCCCTGAGCTTTATGTGTAGATTGTAAATGTGGCAATTGAGACTATTTGCCCCATGGTCACTTATAATTTTAATTTTTACAAGTATCTCTGTAATAGTCCTACTATATTGCAAAAAGTAGCTTCTTTGGTGAACGGTGAAAGCTAAACTTATATGTGGGTACAAAGATTAGTATTTAGAATTCAGTAAGGTGTTATATTGATTTATGAATATGGCTATCTCCTTTAGTGTTTATGAACACTCTAACCATGAGTAGTTGGCTAGATTTTAAATTCAAGGAATGATGTTCTCCTATTAAGCAGGTATTAAGGACCACTGGATAATTAACTGTAGGTTACCAAAAGGATAAACTTGTCAACTTCTTGGATGTATTATGTAGGGCCAGTCATTATTGTGTGTCATAGGTTTTATAGTTTGAGAGCTTTACAATTTGTTTGTTTTTCTCCCTTAGCAGCTGGAAAACCTTTAGAAACTATGAAAGTTCATCCTCAAGAAAGATGCTTCATTGCCAGCTGATTTCCTCAATACCTGTACAAAAAATGTTTGATGCCTTCAGCAATAGGGTTTTACCTTCAGTTTCCCAGAGTCAGACAAGGGCAATAACAATAACCTATATTGTTTTGGGAGATTTTTGTGGGCCTACCCACAACAAACTCAAAAGGAAGTTTCCTGTGTTTGGTGGGGGGTTTCTGTAAGGTGTCTTGGGAAGAAACATCCTCACTCTATGCAGTCTAACCCCATTTAGAATAATATGGAGAGAAAGAGGGAGAGAGAGGGGAAGAGGGAGGGAGACAGGAAGAGAGAGAAGGGGAGGAAGAGGGAGAGGGAGAGGGAGAGGGAGAGGGAGGGAGGGAGAGAGAGAGAGAGAGAGAGAGAGAGAGAGAGAGAGAGAGAGAGAACCAGAGGGAGAAAGAGACAGAGATAAAATATATATTATTTAGTAAACTTATTCTCAATGACTTTTCTCAATACCTTTAATGCTATTTATCTCTACTTCCTCCCTCTCCCTGTGTAATACCACCCTCCTCTCTAGAGGCCCTTCTTCCCCTATTTCTCCTATGAGATCTTCCTACTTTTCTGACTTCTGTAATCAGTTGGTGCACTCAACTCTAAGGATTCAAAGCTAAGATCCATGTGTAAGACAGAAACTGTAGCATTTGGCTTCACAATCTTGATCTTTCATTATTACTCAATATATTTTCAAGTTCATTGATTCACCTGCAAGTTTCACACTTCCACAGATTTTTTTTTGCAGTTGCTTTGTATCAAATTATATTTTCATTGTCTACTCATCAGTTGAAGGACTTCAAGGCAGTTTCCAAATATTTTTGTGTGAACAAATTTAAAAATTTTGTCTAAATGTCAAAAACATGAACTGCATAACGACTATCTTCATCCTCTTGGCTATAATGCACACCATCATTTCTTTCTACATTTAACTGCAGCTCAGTGTCCACTTGTCATTCCCAGGCTTCTCTGTACCTTTACTTACATCTTGCCTCTGGGACCAATATGCTACTCTCAATCTATGAGAAATCATTGAATTTATATTCCAGGCAGGAATGAGGTCATGTTTAACTTGAATTTCTGTGTCTGGGTGTTCAATTTAACATAATGATTCTGACCTTACAAAAGCTTAATTTGCATAGTTATGTTATGAAAAATATTCATTATAGTATTTTACAATATAAATGATATTCTTCAAAGAGGAGAGTGTATGAATGAGGTATGATACACATTTTTATGGCCTAGGCTTTGGCACTTATATAACTATTTAGATCTGTCCTCTATGAATGCATCCATAAATGCAGAGAGAGGAAGGCATCCCTAACTGCAGAGAAATGAGGTTGGGGAAGGGAGGGGGAAGAGAGAGAGAGGGGGAAGAGAGAGAGAGAGAGAGAGAGAGAGAGAGAGAGAGAGAGAGAGAGACAGACAGACAGACAGACAGACAGAACACACCCTGAAGTCTGCACGGGACTAAGATCTGATCTAGTTCTTAACAAGCATCAACTGTGATATTAATACTATAGCTATCAATGGTACTATGAACACCATGGAAGCCTTTTTTATACAGAAGTCACTTCTTCAAATGATGAATATGAATTAGGAATTTTGCCTTCACAAGACTCACGAGGCAAATACCATTTAATCCATTTTTAAATGTTTCCTTAGAAACTGAATAATGGTAATATTGTTCCTCTAAATTTATCCAAATAACTCCAGAACTGATATTCTCACTTTCCAAACCTCATAGAGGAATGCAGAAGACATAGATGGTAGGTTATGAAACTATTTTTCTTGTAAGAAAATAAAGACTGTAGCCTAATTTTATGGATTGCTAAAAGATAAGAAAAAATATTTAAGGAATTTGGTTTATATCAGCAATTATGGTTTTTTTAGGGAAGAGGGCTCTCAACATTATCTGAAATCCTCCCAAATATTAACAGACAGGTATATATATATATATATATATATATATATATATATATATATATATTTCATTGTTTGATTTTCAATTGACTTAAAGCTTAAGGTTTTATTTCAAATTATTGCAAATCTTATTTACATAATTATAAAAAATTCATTTGTTACTCTTTTCAAATATTATCAGCCCTGAGATCATATGCATAAAGATAACATTAAATAGGTCAAGAAGGTTGTAGTTATTTATTTAGGGGTGTGTGTGTGTGTGTGTGTGTGAGAGAGAGAGAGAGAGAGAGAGCGAGAGAGAGAGAGAGAGAGAAGGGAGAGAGAAATACATAAGAAAGGTAGGGAGGAGAAAGGGAAGAAGTTAAGAAATTACAAGTTAAAAACACTTATAAAATTTTTAATATTGAATTATTGTCTGTTTTAGGGAAGAAAGTTGCCCATAGAATATCTAAAATCACTGGCTACGAATGGTGTATTTCTCTAAGGGTGGTATCTGACATTTAGTATAAAAGCAATAGTTTCATAACCCACAGTCTATGTCTTCTGCAGTCCTCCATGAGTTCTGGAAAATGAGAATATCAGTTCTGAAGTTATTTGGATAAATTAGAGGAATAATCTTAGCATTATTCAGTTTCTAAAGAAACATTTAAAAATGGATTAAATGGTATTTGCCTCGTGAGTCTTGATAAGCAGCCACAGCAATAAACTCAGAGGTTTTTGTTTGTTTCTGGTTTTCCTTATTTAGTTCCCGGGGAGTGGAGTCAGGCTGCAGCAGGTCTGCTGCAGAGTTGGGATGGTGCTTTAGGACTGGACTTAGAAGAAGGAAGGGAGAAATGAAGGTCTTCAGATTTTCTGCTGCCTTGGCCTGAGTGGCTTTTAGGTTCCCAGGGAATGACCACTGTGCTTGAAGGCTGAGAAAAAGTAATGAATGGGGTTCTGGAAATTAGGAAGGGAAGATCTGTGTGATTCACTGGAGATGGGTGCAGGAGGGGAAGAGAGACTCCAGTAGTAGTCGTTTGCTACAGCGCTAGCGAGGATACTGAAGACTGAACTTGGAGTAGAGGAGGGAAAAGTCACCTACAATTTAGCCTACTTGCTTCTCTGGCTGGTGAGGTCTGTGGGTTCCTAGGGCATCAGAATATACTTTGATAATATTTTCATTTGTGTAGAGATCAGTATAGGCATTAAAATTACATGAAGATTATGAGTGAGGCACAGTCTTATTTGTCAAGGATGGCCTTGAACCCACTATATAATTATAGATAATGTTGAACTCCCTTTCATTACCTCTAGAGAAGATTGTTGGTTTTATAAAAAAAAATAATTTTGTAATAAGTTTCTGGATTTACATTTTATTTATTAGACCAGATATAGATTTGATCTGCTAGCTTGTGCATATGATTCACATTTGAAATCTACTGTTAAATTAGACTCAAATTCAAATTTAAATATATATGAATTTGTTACTTTATTTTTTTGTAACAGTCTCAGTGATGAAAGGAGGGAAAACATTATTTTTAGTGGAAGAAACTTTTACACCAGGTAGTTTTTCCTTAAAATAAACCACAATGTTTGTTTGGTTAAAGCAACTTTGCATCTAAATGCTGAGTGATTTCCTTACTCAATAAATGATCAAGTAAATGACAGTAGTGACAAACGAAAGATAAAATGAGAGCAATTAGAAGCAGCTAATATTTAGCAAAACAATAAACAATTACCCTAGTTGTGGGCCTTTCATCAGTCATCCTTCTAGTGTTATGAATACATCAGGGTAAAGGGAAGGGTTTCCTATGCCTAGGGTAGTAACAGGTGCAGGAGGAAGGAACCACACTGCACACACGGAAACTGCTGCCAGAATAACTTGCTCCATTTTACCTTCTTTTCTGCTGAATCTTACACATTTTAATTAGAGTAGAAACTATGTGGCTGGGAGTATGTATATGCTGGAAATTTATTTAAAGTCTATGAAGGTTTAACATAACTTTATGAAATATTAGAAAACATTTAAATGGATAACATTTCCAAAAAATGCTGTTCCTTCATCTCTCTGCTTCACATGGCTGTCGTCTATAGAAAGGTTTGCAGTGACGTGAAGTAGATTCTTCAGCTGGAGCCGACACACATGACACTGCATCGTAGTGCTCATGATACGGTTACCTATTTCATTTCAATCAAGTTTATTAAATTGTACTTTCCAAACGAACAAAAACACATTCTGACAATAGAGAGCAATGTATGTCTCCAGGGCCAATTATAGGAGGAAAAATCCACAAATGCCTTTTATTGCATACCAATCTTGAGCGTAGGGCTGTTATTTACAAAGAACTACTGGCCTCAAGACTCATTTAAGTTATAAATAATTTAAATAACTTCTGACGCATCATTATTCATATCACCTTGATAATGAGTGCAGGTTTCCATAGAGAAGAGAAAGAGCGCAGAGAGCAAAGATGGAAAGGCAACGAGCAGATCCAGGGTCTCTACTGAAGATCATCACTGTGGAAGCAAAGCTATGCTTCCGGGGCTACAGACAGTTCCATTAAACCTGTGTGAAGGGATCATTGAATTTCTGCGTTGCTCTAGATCATCCTTTCTTGCTCTTCTGTGCATGACTTTCTGTAACACCCTTTCTGCTCATTCTTCCCTGTGCTCATGACTCTTGGCAGGATGCTAGAATTTTCTGAACTTGTGAGTCTCGACTCTACAGGCTCTTCTTAGAAAACTCTCTTTTCTTGCGCCGTCTCTTGCTGTTTCCCCGTCCTTTAGTGTGCAGCACTCTTAGAATGCCTTCGCTACTTTCAGCTGTGTACTTAAAACTCAGATGACCCCAGAAGTGCGCAGTGTGATGTTTTACAAGTGACAGTAGTAATTATTCAGACATGCTGAAATGATGTTTTCCAGCTTGATTAGATAAGAGTTGTTCCTAAGGGGCTGGACACTCAGCAGTAATTGATGTTCCATGTTGTTTGAAAAGTGTAAGGTAGTTAAGTGTTATCAAAAGACTATAAAATACATCAGTGAAAGTCACTTTAAGATTGTTTCCTCATTATGAGAATGGAAAGATTGCCAGGATAGCAATTCCACCGGTGAACATTTTAGATTATAGAAAATGAGGGTCTTAGAAGATAGCTGTGAAGGTAAAGTGTCTACTGCACAAACAAGAGAGGAATGTGTAAGCAAGGATGTTAGTCCCCAGACAAAAGGCATGACATCCCAGCAGTGAAGGGGCACGGAAGGGAAGATTCCAGGGCTATTTGGGTCTTCAGCCTAAACTAATGGGTAAATTTCAGGCCAATCTTATATCAGAAAATAAAACAAACAAGAGCAAAACAAAATCAAGATTGGCAGTTTAAGTTACAACACAAAAAGTATATGATACCAAAAATGAGCCTTTATTCAATGTTCATTGCACCCAATAAATATTTCAAATTATATATCTTAGAAAATAGTACATCCTGTTGTCCTCTTATTTAAACGTGTCACTGTATTTTCCACCTATTAGAATCTTTGAATTTGGAAAGCACATTGGAATTGAAATGTGTTAGACTAGGTAAATTGGCTAGTGAAAAACTTGAGGCAAAATCAGGAAACTGCCAGTAGCAAACGATACAGTGTAACTGATGTAGATAAAATATACTCAAGTTTTTTTCCAATTTCCTATGGGTTCATGAAAAATCATCTCAGTAAAAATCTTTCTTGCCTATAAAAGATGGCAGTCTCTTCATTTCTGTGTCCAGACAGCTTTGTAAGGAAGTCAATCCATTTTGGAATCAAAGAGAAGTTATGTGTATTCAGCACTGTGGTTCTTCCTTTGTCAGTTTGAACTGAACCTAGACTCTCTCTGGTGGATGGGCATCAGAAGTTACAAAAGAAATGGTGTGTTAGGTGTAAACTCTTAAATTTGGTTGCAGTGAACATTCTGAATTAAGACTTAATGGCAGTGAGGAATCTAAACTTTGTTTCAAGCAGTGTTAGTAGACCTTTGCTTGCTGAGTAGGAATTGATGTATGCCAGCCTGTGTAACTCCAGGTTTTCATCAGGACAGTGACCTACTGGATCGGCGGAAACATTGCTTCACTATGCAGTCCGAGTGTGGGGAGGACCTATACTTCTCTGTGGAGTTAGAGAGTGACCTTGCCCAGTGGGAACGAGCCTTCCAAACAGCCACCTTCCTTGAAGTGGAGCGCATACAGGTGAGAGCCTGTGCAGCACAGAGGTGTGGCACCTGGAGAGGTGTCTTTGCCACTCACTAGAGTTCTCAAGGGTTATAAGCCCAGTTCTGTGAGGCTACCCTTCACAACAAATGCATCCAGTGTTTAATCGTCATTGAACAATGAATAATTAGGTATAGCTGAATAATTATTGAATTTTTTTATAATTTTGCCTCTGTAGTCTACTTTCTATCACATATTACTGTAGCTTGAATCTTACATAGAAACCTACACTCTGGCTATAGTTTCCAGTTTTTGAAGTTGTTCCTATACAGCAGACCAACAGGCAACCTAAGTTCTAGAAGCCTCCCTTTCATTTGTGACTTTCAAAACCATGCATAATATGTGAGACACAATTTATAAATAAAATGTTACATTTCCTAGTTTAAAAGAAACAATGTGAAGTATAATTCACTTAGGGTAATTTTAATGACTTCGTAATTTTCTCAGGTCAGTGAATTTTGGCAGTAAAGAACGTATTTGTTTCATAGCTGTATACTAATCCAGTTCAACAATTATGTACTTTAACATGATGTTTTGGAGGATGTACTAAATTAAAAAAAGTTATTACACTCAATTAAAGTTATTTTGAATTGATTCTATACTTGGTTTTTACCTGGTGGTAGAAATTTAGTTCCAAAGTGCGTTTAAGATATTTGTCCCATATTTATTTACCTGTGGATGTTATTTAATATATAATTATAAAACAATCTTGCCAAGCAATTTATGTTGGAGCCTTCCTGAAACCAGAATTTTGGCTATCACTTGTTTTAGACCGAAATCTATTTTCCATTAAATAAATATTGTAATTACAAAATAAATAAGCATTTCTTTATTTAAGTGTATTAAACAAACTCAATATATTCCTTGACATTGTAAGTTGTAGAGTAAACTTTAGCAAATCTCAACTTATCCCATTTATTTGCTTTCATCTAATGATTATTGAGGCAATGTAACTTAATTTGCAATGTTCAACCTAATGAGAAAATTTAAATGTACTATAATAAATGCATTTTCACCTGGGATCTTCCATTTAATGCCATACATGGAAATAGAAAATAATTGAGCCTAAATTAAAAGAAAACAATGTAGCCTAAAACACTCCTTAATGATGATAGTAGCTTTTATAAATTACTGATGGCTGAAAATAGCTATCTAAGATAGCCATGTATTTAGCAAATACAATCATACCTAAACATTGTCTTCCAAGGGCCAATTAGTTTAACTTCTAATCTACTATTTTAACTCCAAATGAACATGTTTCGTGGTTATGTTTTGAAATGAAAATTAGGCTTTAATCTTTTCAATGTAACATTCTCATAAAAGCAATTTGATAATTATAGGTATTTATAAGGACAATATATTTGTATAAATACAATACAAAAAATCAGTAAAAGCATTGATATTTAAAAATTGCCAAAAAACTCCTTCATATGTAAATTATAATTATAGCTCATATAATTCATTGCTTTGTAGCTTGAAATCATACTCAAATACAACTGGACAACCAGATTTAACAATATATCAGGTTCTATAGAAGGTCCATGTTATTTCACATCTTATTTATATTTTCTTTTTTAGCATCCATATTTATTTTTCTTACCAAAATATTTACAAGTAAAATTAAAATGTTTTGGATCAAACCCAGGGTCTTATTCACGTTAGGAATGTATTCTACTACTGAGCCTTACTACAATCAGTTACTAACTGTTACATTCATTGAAAGTAGATCTCATATTTCTCTTGACACTGAGGTTTTATAAGCCACATGGAAACTAACTGTGTTCTTTGTTTTCTCCAGTGCAAGACCTATGCATGTGTGCTGGAGAGTCACCTAATGGGCCTCACTATTGACTTTAGCACGGGCTTCATCTGCTTTGATGCAGCAACAAAGGTAATATGTGTCAGGTAGCAGAAGAAATAGGTAGCAAAACTATCATTTAAGAATGAGTGAAAAGACTTTGAACGACTTGAAGTATTTAAAATACTTGTACATTGGATTTATTATCTTCATTTTTATTTACAGAACATAAACTTCTAAATCACAATTAATATAGCAAAGTAATTCATGCCACTCTGTTCATATATACGTATAAATGTAGAAAGAGATTATTGGTAAATACTTTATATAGAGAGATGTGTTATAGGTCAGTAGATAATAGATAATAGATGAATGATAGATTGATAAGAGGTAACAGAAAATATACATAGATTGATGATGGATGATAAATGATAGGTACTGATTTATTTTCTTTTCATAAAAATATAGATTCATATGTTTGTGAACAATTTCTTCTTAAACAATGATTTTTAAGAGTTCCTTCACGTTTTATTCTCACTCAAACATAGATGATGAATGTATGAAAAACATGTTTTTCAGTTTTATATTTGATTTCTTAAAATTAGGTAAAGAATGGTGCAATTTGGGTGTTAGAAATGCCTACTAGATATCTGATATCAACACATAACTTAATATGAGTGCTGTGTGATCTGATGGCTTTTAGATTTCCCAAGCATTCTGGTCCATTGGAACAGTAATAGACTTTCTTCAGCAGTAGTATCTATAAGAATAGTCATCCTTGTTTATCATCAGGAAACATGTGAAAAAATTAAAGTATTACACATCATTATTATCAATTTGAAATGATCTTCCACCTCTTTTAGTTCTGGCCTCTTAGTCCTTGCATCAGCATCTTCTTTGGCCTTTGATTTTCAGGGAAGGAGTCTTGCTACTCTCTCTTTTATCAAAAGATAGACTAGCATGTTGAAAGTGGAACCATACCCTCCCAGTATTTCAGTGATTAACAAACAATATTTTTTAAATTTCCTCTCAGGTTAATGTGTGCACAAAACTTTCAAAAGAAAATTTATTAAAAAGAATAAGACAGTGACATATATGCATGAGGAAGATTGAGTACAGATTGTTCAGGAAATAACTGGTTCTAATGTGTGTCAATCTGGTAATGAAAGTAGGGAACCCAGCAGATGTACAGAGTACTTATGCTGGTTAAAGATGCAGTATATATGATGGCCAATCAGAAAGTCCCATCTATGGACTGCTAGTGGTGGTTTGGTATTCACAGGAAAACTCAATGTTACATTCTAGAAGAACAGATTCTATCCCATAGATAAAATGTGGTCTCTGTGTGATACATAAACATATAAGTAATTAAGAATCTCTAATGTAGTAACCCTTCTGATACTTTTAGTAAAACTAGTATCAAGTGAAAATAAGCTAGTATTATACTGATGAACTAATTTACTGATTAAATAACCTGAGTTCTAATTTGCTAAATATATTCAATAAATTAAACTACCTGTAAACAATCTCTTTCATCTGGAGAGACGGCTCAGTGGTTAAGAGCACTGACTGCTCTTTAAGAGGTCCTGAGTTGAATTTCCAGCAACCATATGTTGGCTCACAACCATCTGTGATAGGATCAGATGCCCTCCTCTGGTATGTTTGAAAACAGCTACAATATACTCATATAAATAAAATAAATAAATCTTTGAAAAATCTCTCTTAAAATGAGAAAGTTTTTGTTTATTTAATCAGATAATACCAAAAATCTATTCTCAATCATAATTTTAGACTCTAGATTTATTTGGCAAAGTTGATAACATTTACCTGGCATCCATTGTGAAAAGAAACAGCCTCACATTCCTGGCCCAAGAGGATCCTGTCTAGTGTCCTCTGGATACATGAACCTAGAAGCAGTCAGGGGCAGGACACTTCTGGTTTCTGCCTGAGCCCAGACTTCAGTGTCTGGAGTGCAGACACATCTGAGAGCAGAGGTAAGACTAATTCTTCTGCTCCAAGCAACCTGCCTAGAGGCTTCAGGACACACAAATCCAGGAGCAGCTCTCTGTTCCCAGATCTGGCTGAAAGAAAACAGGTCTGCAGGAGTGAGGACATACAGGCTTACAGGAGGGTCAAGCCACTGTCAGAGACAGGAAGACAAGTTAACACTAGAGACAATTTGATGGCAAGAGGCAAGCAAAGAAAACTAAACAACAGAAAGCAAGACTACTTGGCATTATCAGAGCCCAGTACTCCCAAAAAACAAACACTGGAAAACAAAACACACTAGAAAAGCAAGATTTGGATTTAAAATCACATCTCATGATGATGATAGAGGAGTTTAAGAAGGATGTAAATAACTTCTTTAAAGAAATATAGGTCAACATGGGTAAACAAGTAGAAGCCCTTAACGAGGAAACACAAAAATCTCTTAAAGAACTACAGGAAAACACCAGCAAACAGGGGAAAAATTGAACAAAGCCATCCAGGATTAAAATGGAAATAGATACAATAAAGAAATCACAAAGTGAAACAACCCTGGGGATAGAAAACATAGGAAAGAGATCAGGAGTCATAGATGCAAGCATCACAAACAGAAAAGAGGAGATAGAAGAAAGAAATTCATGGGCAGGAGATACCATAGAAAACATTGACAACCATCAAAGGTAATGTAAAATGCAAAAAGATCCTAACCAAAAAGATCCAAGAAATCCAGGAGACACTGGGAAGATCAAAGCTAAGGATAATAGATAGGTATAGAAGAGAACTAAGACTCCCAACTTAAAGGGCCAGAAACATCTTCAACAAAATTATAGAAGAAAACTTCCATAACCTAAAGAAATAGATGCCCATAACCATACAAGAAGCATATAGAATTCCAAATAGATTGGACCAGAAAAGAAATTTCTCCCATCACATAAAGTCAAAACACCAAACACACAAAACAAGGGAAAGAATATTAAAAGCAATAAAGGGGAAAGGTCAAGTAACATATAAAGGCAGACCTATCAAAATGACACCAGACTTCTTGCCAGAGACTATGAAAGACAGAAGATCCTGAACAGAAGTCATGCAGACCCTAAGAGAACACAAATGCCAGTGCAGGATAATAAATCCAGCAAAACTCTCAATTAACATAGATGGAGAAACCAAGATAGTCCATGACAAAATCAAATTTACACAATATCTTTCTACAAATCCAGTCCTACAAAGGAAAATAGATGGAAAACTACAACACAAGGAGGAAAACCACACCATAGACAAAGCAAGAAAGTAATCTCCTTGCATTGAAAGCAAAAGAAGAGAGCCACAAAAGCATAATTCCAACTCTAATAACAAAGATAATAGGAAAAAAATAATAACTATTCCTTAATATCTCTTAACATCAATGGACTCAATTGCCCAATTATAAAAGACATAGACTAACAGACTAGATACATAAAGAAGACTGAGCGTTTTCGTGCCTACAGGAAACACACATCAGTGAGAAAGACAGACACTACTTCAGAGTAAAAGTCTTAAAAACAACTTTCCAAGCAAACAGTCAAAAGAAACAAGCTGGCGTAGATATTCTAATATCAAATAAAATCAACAGTCAACCAAAAGTTATCAAAAAAGATAAGGAATGCACTTCATGTTCGTCAAAGGAAAAATCAACCAAGATGAACTTTCAATCCTGAATATCTATGCTCCATGTGCAAGAAAAGCTACATTCTTAAAAGAAATCTTACTAAAACTCAAAGTACACATTGCACCTCACACAGTAATAGTGGGAGATTTTAACACTACACTCTCATTAATGTACAGATCATAGAAACAGAAACTAAAAAGAGACATAGAGAAATGAACAGAAGTTATGAAACAAATGAATTTAAGAGATATTTATAGAACATTTCATCCTAAAAGAATGCCTTCTTCTTAGCACCTCATAGTACCTTCTTCAAAATCAAGCATACAATTGGTCACAAAACAGGCCTTAACAGATACAAGAAGATTGAAATAATCTCATATATTCAATCAGATAACCATGGACTAAGGTATATCTTCAATAGCAACAATAATGACATAAATCGCACATACAAATGGAAGCTGAACAATGTTTTACTCAAGGATAACTTGGTCAAGGAAGAAATAAAGAAAGAAATTAAAGACTTTTTAGAGTTTAATTAAAATAAAGCCGCAACATACCCAAACTTAAGTGACACAATGAAAGCAGTGCTAAGAGGAAAACTCAAAGCTCTGAGTGCCTCCAAAAAGGAGCTGGAGAGTGCATACATTAGCAGCTTGACAGCAAACGAAAAGATCTAGAACAAAAAGAAGCAAATACACCCTAGAGGAATAGAAGGCAGGTAATAATCAAACTCAGATCTGAAATCAACCAAGAAGATAGAAAAAGAAATATACAAAGAATCAGCAAAACCAGGAGCTGGTTCTTTGAGAAAATCCACAAGATAGATAAACCCTTAACCAGACTAACCAGAGGATACAGAGAGTATTTCATATTAACAAAATGAGAAATAAAAAGGGAGACATAACAACAGAATCTGAACAAACTCAAAATATTATCAGATCCTACAACAAAATGGTAGATTTAACAAAACTGGAAAATCTGGATGAATTGGATAAATATCTAGACAGATACCTGGTACCAAAGATAAATCAGGAACAGATAAAACCATCTAAACAATCCCATTACTCCTAAAGAAATAGAAGCAGTCATTAAAAGTCCCCCCCCCCAAAAAAAGCCCAGGACCAGATAAATTTAGTGCAGAATTCTATTAGACCTTCATAGAAAATCTAATACCAATACTGTCCAAACTACTTTACAAAACAGAAACAGAAGAAACACTACACAATTCCTTCTATGAAGCCACAATTATGTTTATAACTAAACCACACAAAGACCCAAAAAAGAAAGAGAACTTCAGACCAATTTTCCTAATAACTATGAATGCAAAAATACTCCACATTCTCACAAACCGAATCCAAGAGCATATCAAAACCATCATCCAACATGATCAAGTAGGCTTCATCCCAGGCATGCAGGGATGGTTCAATATACGGAAATCCATCATCATAATCCACTATGTACACAAACTCAAAGAAAAATCACATCATCTCATTAGATACTGAGAAAGCATTTGACAAAATTCAACAGGCCTTCATATTAAAAGTCTTCAAAAGATCAGGAATTCAAGGTCCGTACCTAAACATAGTAAAAGCAATATACAGCAAACAAGTAGCCAACATCAAAATAAATGGAGAGAAATTTAAAGTGATCCCACTAAAACCAGGTACTAGAAAAGGCTACCCACTCTCACCCTACTTATTCAATATAGCACTCAAATTCCTAAGCAGAGATATCAGAGGACAAAATGTGGTCAAAGTGACACAAATTGGAAAAAATCAAGGAAGAAATCAAGATTAATACTATTTTCCGATGTATGACAGTATTTGTGACCCCCAAAGTATGAACAGACAATTATTGAGCCTGATAAACAACTTCAGCAAAGTGGCTGGGTATAAAATTAACTCAAATTATAAGTAGCCTTTATCTACTCAAGGGTAACCATGCTGAAAAGAAATTAGGGAAATGACACCCTTCACAATAGTTCCAAATAACATAAAATATCTTGGTGTGACTCTTAGCAAGCAAGTGAAATATCTGTATGACAAGAACTTCAAGTCTCTGAAGAGAGAAATTTAAGAAGATCTCAGAAAATGGAAAGACCTCCCATGCTCATGGATTGACCAGATTACTATAGTAAAAATGGCCACCGTGCCAAAAGCAATCTACAAATTCAATGCAATCCCCATCAAAATTCCAACTCAATTCTTCATAGGGTTAGAAAGAGCAATTTTCATATTTATTTGGAATAACAAAAATCCCACGACAGTTAAAACTGTCCTCCACAATAAAAGAACTTCTGGGGGACTCACCATTCCTGACTTCAAGTAGTATTACAGAGCAATAGTCATAAAAACTGTAAGGTATTGGTACAGAGACAGGCAGGTAAAAAAGTGGAATAGAACTGAAGGCTGAGAAATGAACCCACACACCCATCCATGGTCACTTGATCTTTGACAAAGGAGCTAAAACCGTGCAGTGGAAAAAAGCATTTTCAACAAATGGTGCTGGTTCAACTGGAGGTTAGCATGTAGAAGAGTGCTTATCAATCCATTCTTATCACCCTGTACAAAGCTTAAGTCCAAGTGGATCAAAAACCTCCACATCAAACCAGATACACTCAAACTAATAGAAGAAAAGGTTGGGAAGAGTCTCGAACACATGGGCACTGGGAAAAATTTCCTGAACAAAACACCAATGGCTTATGCTTGAAGATCAAGAATTGACAAATGGGACCTCATAAAACTACACAGCTTCTATAAGGCAAAGAACACTGTTAATAGGACAAAATGGTAATCGACAGATTGGGAAAAGATCTTTACCAATCCTATATCAGAGTATTAATATCAAATATATAGAAAGAACTCAAGAAGTTAGACTCAAGAGAATCAAATAACCCTATTAAAAATGGGGTACAGAGCTAAATAAAGAATTCTCAGCTGAGGAATATTGAATGATTGAGAGTACCCAGCATATACCCAAATTATGCTCCAACATACAACAAATACACATGTTCCACTACATTCATAGCAGACTTATTTATAATAGGCAGAAGCTGGAAATAACCCAATGCCCTTCAACAGAGGAATGTATACAGAAAATGTAGTATATCCACACAGTGGAGTACTACTCAGCTATCAAAAGCAATGACTTCATGAAATTCATAGGCAAATGGATGGAACTAGAAAATATCATCCTCAGTGAGGCAACCAAATCACAAAAGAAAAACATTGTATGCACTCATTGATAATTTTGTATTAGTCCAAAAGCTTGAATTACCCAAGGTACAATCCACAGACCACATGAAGCTCAAGAAGTAGGATGATCAGCATACGGACGCTCCAGTCCTTCTTAAATGGTGAAACAAATATAACCATAGGAGGAGTTATGGAGACAAAGTTTAGAGCAGAGTCTGAAGGAATGACCATTCATAGCCTGCCCCACCAGGTAATCTAGCCCATATATATAGCCATCTCCTTAGAGGCTAAGCCAGAGCGTGACAGATTCAGAGGTGAATGCTAGCAGCACACCATTAAACTGAGAACAGGGTCGCCATTGCATGAAATGGAGAAAGGATTGAAGGAGCTGAAGGGGCTTGCCACTCCATTAGCACAACAATACCAACCAATCAGGGATCCCAGGGACTAAACCACTATCCAAAGACTACTCATGAACAGACCGATGGCTCCAACTGTGTAGCAAAGGATGGCCTAGTTGGGCACCAGTGGGAGGAGAAGCCCTTGTTCCTGCCAGGGTTGGACCTTCCAGTGTAGGGGAATGTCAGTGTAGGGATGCAGGAATGGGGGTGGTTGGGGTAGGGGGAATATCCTTGTAGAAGTAGGAGAGAGGGATGGGATTGGGGACTTATGGAAGGGAAACCAGAAAAGGAAATAACATTTGAAATGCAAATTAAAAAAATATCCAATAAAAAAAGAAAAGTAACAGCCTGTTTAAAACATGCATACATTATATTTTCACTATTAATGTTCAGGTTGCTGGTTTTAAGAATAGTCACAGAATGGTGTTACTATCTCCAAATTCACTTTAGACATTTTCCGCATTCCCAGAAGCACCTGTCTATTTATTACTGATCACTCATTGTATCCTTAACATTTCTAGAAATTTTTAAAATTACATATTTATTTTGTGAGTTTGACAATTTTGCCTACATGTATGTCTATGTACCACATCCAAGTAGTACCTATGTAGACAAGAAAAGTTGATCAAGTACCTTGGAACTCATGTAATGGGTGATTATTGGTTGTCATGTGTTTTCTGGGGGCCAAATCTGGGTTCTCTACAATGGCAACAAGTGCCCTAAATTGTTCATTCATCTCTCTAGCCCAGACAACATTTTAATTAAATATAATTACATTATTTACCTTCTCCCTCTTCTCTTTATTCTTTATTCTTGGCCCCCCTTTCTTTCAAATTCATGGTCACTTTTTCTTTAATTGACATTGTAGCAGGCATACACAAATACAACTTTCTACGCTTGTCTGTGTATGTTTTCAAGACCAATTACTTGATATTGATAACCAATTGGGGACTTATCCTTGGGGAAGACTTTAATTGTCTCTACCACCACTTTGTCTATGGGAGACACCCACGATATCCCCCCTTCACATTAGCATGTTGATTGATATGTTCTGATTTTGATTAGGCTGCCATTTTGCTGACATGTGTATAGCTTCCCTATCATTTATAAGAAAAACAAACTTGAAGCTGATTCTGATCTTCTGGATCTTACAATCTTCCCACCCTGATTTTCATAATGTTTCCTGAGATTTAGGTGTTTAGGTTATCTTTTAGAGGTATCAGCTAGGGTTGGGCATCTAATGATCTCTGCATTTTAACCATTCATGGCTTTCTGTTATGGTCTCTCTTTGATACCTAGAGAACTTTAATTGATGAGGATTGAGAGACATATTTGTGAGTGTAAAGATAATTTATAATGTACATTTAGATCATACAGGTCCAGTAAAAAGGCAGTAGTGTGTTCTCCTTTAAGTTCTATGACCTTACTAGCTTTTGATAGTTGGCTAAGTTTCTTACAGAAGACATTATTTACCACCTGTTGAGTAGGTCCTAATTCCAGTTATACAACTGTATATTACCACTAACATATGAGTGTTACTAATACTCCTTTAGGGATATATGTCATGCTGGCCATTGTTTTGGTTCATTGTTGCAGTTATAAAATTCTGAGGAATGTTGGTTGGTTTCTTCCCTTGACAGCCTGAATAGAACCTGCTGGTAGTTTGAAATCTAGTCCTCAAAGAAGAAGCTTTCAGGCCAATCAGATTATATTGTCTATGGAACCTTATACCATTTTCTTTTGTATGATATACCCATTAGTCAGTAATAACCTATGTTATGTTAAGATTGTATCTTAAGATGATTTTAACATATATATATATGTATATATAACAATTGTGCGAGAATAATAACATTCGTAGGTATTAGTTCTATCAATTGTTAGAAACTAATGCTATAGTCTTGAATTCTTCCTTATTCTCATCATTAATTTTCATCAGGTATAACATTTAAACATTAGTTTTGAGAGTCTTAAAACCCATGCCATGCCTAGTGGCCTCATTTATGGAATTTGTACCATGTAACAGTAAAATTTGCTGGGCAAGTGTGGGGACCCCACATACTTCAGATACTTGACTTTGAAAACCAAAGTATAACTAACATGGAACTCTACTCATAAAGTTCCAATGCAAGTTTCCAAGTAAGAAAAGCAATCAGTAGCCCTTCTCTGCTGTAAGGCCTACAAACCACCATAATAAGCCTGACAGGAAACATTCAATGGTGCAATAGTCAACGTTTATTTTGTGTGTAGCCAAAGCTGTGCTACTGAGTTAAGACCTGTTTAATGAGAGGGGATCTATGGCTGGTAATGTAAGTCAAAGGGTGGTGGGCTAAAGACCCTAAAGAAGAACATGCGCTGTAGTGGATTGAATATGCTTGACCCAGGGAGTGACGCTATTAAGAGATGTGGCCTTATTGGAGTAGGTGTGCCCTGGTTGGAGAAAGCCTGTTACTGTGGGGGTGAGTAATAGGACCCTGCTCCTAACCACAGGAGAGCTAGCCTTCTCATAGCTGCCTTCAAAACAAGAGGTGGATCTTTCAGCTCCTCCAGCCCCATGTCTGACTGGACACTTCCATGTTCCTGTCTTGATGATAATGGACTGAACCTCTGAACCTTTAAACCATCCCCAATCAAATGTAGTCTTTTATAACAGTTGTCTTGTTCATGGTATCTATTCACAGGAGGAAAACCTTAACTAGGACATACACCATTATCCTAAATCATATAGTTTCTAATGGTATTCTAAATATACTTAAAACTTAGAGGTGAGATTATCACTCTGCCTTCATCAACAAAGTTTCTTTTTGTCTTAGATGAAGGCTATTTCAAAGAATCATAACTGATCAAAATGTAGTGAATAAGTGACAATGGAATTTCTCAATTGGTATAACATATTTATAGACCAATGCCTACATTTCAGGTTTAAGTATTCTTAATAATAAAAAGCACATTAAAATTCAAAATGTATCAAAAATAACGAGAATAAAAATTTGAAAATTTAAATGGTAGAGAAAAATAAAGATGTCAATTACAATAAATATGAAAAGTAGGAATTACTATTACAAAGGTTTTTTTTCTTTTATATAATTTTGTCATTATGTAATTTGCATAAAGGAGATACGGATTGGAAAAGAAGTCAAAATATTGTTAGTCACTGATGACAACAAAATGTACATAAGTGACCCCAAAATTCTACCAGAGAACTCTAAGAGCTAATAAACACTTTCAGGAAAGTAGCTAAATGCAACATTAACTAACAAAAAATCAGTATCCCTCCTTTAAAACACAATAAATGTGTTGAGAAAGAAATGAAGAAAGTACCACCCTTCATAATATAAAACACGTTCGTGTAACTCTAAGCAAGCAACTGGAAGACCTGTATGACAAGAAGTTCAAGTTTCTAAAGAAATTGAAGATATCACAATGTAGAGAGATCTCCCATGCTTTGATAGAATTATCATAGTAAAAGTGGGCATTTTACCAAAAGCAATCTACAGATTCAATGTAACCCAATCAGAATTCCAACACATTTTTATAGGCCTTGAGAACAATATTAAACTTTATATGGGAAAACAAAAAACCTAGTTTACTTACAATTATCTTGCACAATAAAAGAACTTTTGGAGGTATCACTATCCCTGATTTCAATAAAGAGTCATAGTAATAAAATCTGTGGTATTAGTATAGAAATTGATAGGATTAATAGGATCAAATCAAAGAGCCAGAAATAAATGTACACATCTACAGACACTTGATTTTGGCAAAGAAGTCAAAACCATAAAAAGGAGTGCATCCTCAATAAATGGTCCTGGTCTAACTGGATGTCTACATGTAAAAGAATGCAGATAAATCCACATTTGCCATCGTGCACAAAACTCAAGTCCAAATGGATCAAAACCTCAAGATAAACCCCAAGACACTAAATCTAATAGAGCAGAAAGTTGGGAATAGCCTTGAAAAAGTACTGCAAACTTATTTTGTTTCCTTGGTACTAGAGACAACTTCCTGAACAGAATTCCAGTGACTCAGGTACTAAGATCAACAATTGATAAATTGGGACTCATGGAAACTCAACAGCTTCTGGAAGGCAAAGGACACTGTCCTTAGGACAAAATGACAGTCTGCAGACTGGGAAAAAATCTTTACTAACCCTTCAACTGAGAGAGGGCTAATATCTGATGTATATAAACAACTCAAGAAGTTAGACACCAACAATAGAAATAACCCAATTAAAAAATGGAATACAGAACTAAACAGAGAATTCTCTATAAAGGAATCTTGAATATCCTAGAAGTACTTAAGGTAATGTTCAAAGTCTTTAATCATCAGGGAAATACAAATCAAAATGACTCTGATATTTTTCACATTATTGCCATCCGAATGTCTCAGATCAAAATGCAATGGAAACCACATGGTAGAGAGGGTATAGAGCAAGTTTTGGTGGGAGTACAAACTTGTACAACCACTCTGGAATTCAAATTGATGGTTTTTTTTTGAAGATTGAAAATAGTCCTGTCTCAAGACCTAGGTATACCACTATTGATCATATACCCAAAAGATGCTCCAGGATCTCAGAAGGACACTTGCTTAACTATGTCCATCACAGCTTTATTCCTAATAGTCAGAAACTGGAAACAACCTAGATGCCCTCAACTGAAAATGGATAAAGAAAATGTAGTTCATTTACACAACGGTATACAACTTAGCCATTAAAAACAAGGACATTATTAATTTTGCAGGCAAATGACTGGAACAAGAAAATACCCTGAGTGAGGTAACACAGTCCCAAAAGGACACATATGGTCTTTACTCACTTAAAAGTGGATACTAGCCATAAAATAAAGGATTACCATGATATAATTAAAAAACCCAAAGAAGCCAAATAACAAGGAAGGCTCAAAGAAGGATGATTGACTCTTTCTCAGAAGGGGTAAGAAAATAGATATCAGTGGCTAATGCAAGGAGGCCACTGGGTGGAAGAGGGGATGTGGAGGGGAGAAAGCTGGAGATCATATGTAGGAAGAGCAGGAGAAAGAGAAGGAATTTGACTGTTGCAGATGGGTGAGGCATCAGAAGATCAATGAGGATGGCTCTAGCAGAGACTCCTAGCAGTAGGGGATATGAAACCTGAAGTGGCCATTCCCTGTTGTCAGGCAACTCCCATTGGGGAACAAGGATAGTAACTCTCCCATAAAACCTTCAACCCAAAATGTGTCCTCTTCAAAATGTGAAGGGAGAAAGGTAGAGCAGAAACTGAGGGAAAGTTCAATCAATGACTGCCTCAAACTGAGACCAATACCACTGGCAAGAGCCAGTTCTAGGTACTATTCATGATACTCTGTTATGCTTTCAGACAGGAACCTAGCATAACTGTCCTCTGAAAGGTTCCACCTAGCAGCCAATAGAAAGAGATGGAGAGACTCACACACAAACATTAGATAGAGTTTTGGGAATCTTTCTGAAGGGTTAGGAGAAGGATTTGGGAACCCAAAGATGGCAGGGACTCCAGGGGAATACAAACAGTATCATCTAACTCAGACCCCCGGGGGAATCCCAGAGACTGAATAATCAAGCAGAGAGAAAGCATGGATTGAACATAGGTCCCCTGCACATATGTTGCAGCTGAGCAGCTTGGTCTTCATGGGTGTCCCCTAATAACTAGAGCAGGAGCTGTCCCTGAGCCTATTGCTTGCCTGCCTGTGGATTCTGTGCCCCTAAAAGGACTATGTTCTCTGGTTTCAGTGGAGTAGAGGAAGGACTTGAGCAAGAGGGTCCTGGGAGGAGAGGAAAAGCTGACGTTGGGATGTAAAGTAAATAAATAAGTAAATTTTTAAAAATGCTTGACTTAAATATTTTCAAAGCACTCATTTAGTTTGTATTGAAATTATTAATTTCATTTGCATACAAGTGATTTATTAATTTAAAGATAAATCTTAGAAAACTTCACATATTAAGTGAACAAATAAGATCTACTCTTAAACCCTAAAACATAATGCTGAAATTATTAGTATTTAACCATTATTTCGAAGTATCCCATATTTCAGTAGATTTTTGTCTCAACTACAAACATGTTATTTCCTCTAGGTAAGGAACCTGTGTTAGGAGACATTGTGTTTCTGTGAATTCCTTGATGGTCAGTGTAAAGAGAGGAAAAGAGGTTTTGGTTCACAGTTTCAGAGCCTCTAGTCCACGAATCAATACTTTCTTTATTCTGGGCTTGTATTAGGGCAACACAGCCTGACCAAGAAGACAAAAAGATAAGAGACCCCTGTGTCCTTTGTGAACATGGCCTTAATGAACAGTCTTCTCCCAGTAGGTACCCTGTCCATATGTAGCTATTGAGCTGCTGTAAAAACACAGCCACCTTCTGCAGTGTGGCCTTGGGGAGAAGACCTTTATCCTCTGGGCCTTTGGAAGCCTCGTCTCCAAACCAGAGCTAAATCCATTATGTTTGGTTTTTGTTTTGATTTACACTGACAGCGATGTGCTGCGCCTGTCTTCTGAACATTGTCCTGGCAAGGCCTCTGCATGTGAGAAAGTGACTGTTTAACATACTCACCACTGTCGATAGGCAATTATGAGCAGTACCATTCCATACAGTTGCTATAAGGTTAGATTGTGTGTGTGTGGAATGTGGAACAGTGATTGCAAGTGATGTCTTTTTTAGTACATGGATGCTTTCCTTACATTGTCTACACAGCTGGGCTGTTATCATCACAGCAGGGTGTGGGCATAAACCACACCAATCTCTAGATGTCAAAGTGGTCCTGTCATTTATAGGATTTGTGAGATCGATGCAACCACTCCGAAATTACAATTCTTGGGTTGCTTATCAACATTCAGTTTGGTGTAGTTGTTGAAGCACATAGGACTTAGGTCTGTCTGGCTCCTTCCTTAACCTCCATGGAGACAAGAGTTAACCTGGGTACATCTTTTTCATAGACTGTAAAACCAGGAGAGGAAAAAAAACATAATGGGGAATTACAGTCTTTCACTGCCCCTGGGGAAAACTGAAGATTTTCAGTTGTCAAAATGAGTCATTCAGAAATACGGGGATAGATAGGGCAATTAGGAGTGATTCAGCCATTGAAAGTTATTAATTATTTTAACAGAAAGTAGTAATGTCTGTCCTATGGACACTTTGGCAATGCACTGGAAACTTATTAGCATCACCTAACTTAGGTAGGGGCTTTGGGATTGAAGAGGAGTGAGGAAGTGAGCAGTCCTAGAGACATACTGTCAATAGGGCTCAGATAAAGAAAATGAGATTAAGTGTAACTGCAGATTTGTGAGCTGATGACACTGTAGAGAAATGTTCACAGTGGAGAACTGGAATCACATTGTGTCTGTGTAAATATCTCCTGAGAGTTACCTGGATAGAGGTCACTGAACAGTTATCTAGATCAATATAAATTACAAGAAGCAGGAATTCTCATTTCTTCTAATATAAAAATTGTGCCATATATTTTTGTATCACTTAAAATGAATTTCTAGTTTCTTGGAAAAGTACATCCGGCTTAGTCCTGATCACAATAGGGCTTAGACATTATGAATAGCAATGAGCACTGTAAGTATAAACACAGGTGTAGTTCCAACAGTTTCTACCATGCTGTGATCACACATACCTTTGTTCACATCAGGGGACGTTTAGTCCCTGGAGGATTACATGTTTCAAACATAACTTTTAGTAGTGAGGATCCTTCTGGAAAGTAGCTGCAATAAGAAGTTATCCCAAATTATTTGAATAGACAATTTAAAATCTAGTTTGGATCTCCTCTTAAATTCATGCTACACAAATCTGTTCAAGCATACATCTTATATACTTCATTTCCGAGCAATTCCCTCTCAGTTTCAGCTGCCTAGAGCATTTGTGAAACTTCAGACTAAATCAAGATGATGCAGGCTGGCTTATGACTCTACAGCATAGCGCATGTTCAGCATGCACAAAGCTCCAGGTTCTATCCATGTCTCCACACTAATAAAGGATAATTCATCAGAGAAAAAATTGCATCCTAGCAAAATGCCATGTATGTTTAATGAATGCACTGACTTATAAATTCTATGTTTTACCTTAGAATAAAATGCTAATGATTTTAGAAATGTAAACTTCTCTGAATTTTAAAAATATGCTGACAAAAAAATTTAATAAATTCTCCTGTTGTCACATGAACAACTCTCACCTCAAAGGAGAAAAGGAGTTTGTTCTAAAACTAAATATGAGTGAACATACAGAATTTCTACCAAATTCCCTATTTTAATATAGAAGCAGTTTTTATAGTTTTTATAGTAACAGAATAAAATAAGACATAAAGACCCTGAGAAATACATTTCTGGAAACACCAGAAAAGCTGTTACCATAAGCAGATATCTGAAACGTAGGCTTCAGATGCCCTGTGATAGCAACCTTAGCCTTTTGATAGCTAGAAAATTGATTTTTTGTTTACTTGCTTATCTTTTTGTTCTTTTAGTCACACTATGTTAGAGCTAATACAGAAGTTGGCAAGGAATTATTTGAGTCTGTATTAGTCAGGGTCCTCTAAAGTAAAAGTAACACGACATATAGAATGAATCTCTTTCTTTCTCTCTCTCTCTCTCTCTCTCTCTCTCTCTCTCTCTCTCTCTCTCATATATATATGAGAGATTTATTAGAGTGACTTACAGGTTGAGTGGCTGTGGCCCAGCTAATCCAATAATAGTTGGTTGTGAACAGAAAGTTCAAGTTCAAGAATTCTTTATTTACCCAAGCTACAGGGCTGGATATCTCAACTGGTAGTCAGTATATTCAGGAATCCGAAAGAAGTAGGACTTAAGGGCATTGAAGGAATAATGAATTTGCTAGCAATTCAAGGGCAAGCAAGCAAAAAGTAAAGGGTCCTTCTTTCATTTCCTTATTGTAGACTTCCAGCTGAAAGTATGGCAGAGATTAAATTGGTTCGATGGTGTATCTTTTCAAAGCTCCAATGATATGTATTAGTAAAAGCATGTCTTCCTACTTCAAAGATCCAGATTAGAAGAATCTTCCTACTTCAAATAAAACAAACATCCTGCAGGGTGTGCACTCACTTTTTGTTTCAATGTAGTCAAGTTGGCAACAGAATAGCCATCACAAGCTCAAGTCTTGTCACATGACACACAATTATATCTCCTTATGTCACAATTTCAAATAAAAATGATAACCAGGTTATAATAATATCTAAAATTTATATAACTATCTCATGTACAACAAATCATGAATGCATTATACATTTAACCAGGTCATAATTTTGCCTAGCATGATATACCTATCTGTCATACAACCACAAATGCATTTTAAATTTAGAATAGGAGGCAATGTCCCTTTTGCAACCTCAAACACATTATAAATTTAGATTAGGTGGCAATGTCCCTTGAGGGACATTCTTTTATTATTTTGAACTTAAATATGATAATCATTGATATTTTCTTAATTGCTTTTTATATCACTTGATAAAGAAATTAAGAAAGAAAACACAAATATCACTAAAACACATTCTTAACAAATTTGACAAAAAAATTCATGTCAGTTATAATCCTTTTTTTTTTTTGCAAATAGTAAAGTAGTCCTAACTTGTATTTATAATTACCTTCCTCTATTGCCCATTTTCAACTTCCTTTACCCTTGACCAGCACCTCAGCAGGTCTTGCTATTTTCCTGAAGAAGGAATGACCCATACTTTCTTTCTGGTTAGGGCTGTGCCCTTTGCCATCCTGTCTGGATTAGGCTGTTGAGCTTTGCCATTGACTTTAATCACAGGATATGGTAGCACCAAGAGCTGTCCTACAGGATCTCATGTATGTTGTACATAACCTTTCTTACTTCCATTTTAGAGAAGCAATTTTATTTCTCCTTGGTAATATGGATCCATCATCCCTCTGAACACTGATATTCCTTTCTTATCCTTTTGATTTAAAGGTATTAGAGGCCCAGAGTGGCCTAAGAGGGGTGTGTGTGTGTTGAGATTCCAGGTCAGCTTCTAGTAGGAGTACTTACCACTCTGGGATAAAATTTCTAGGCCAGCAGAACTTAAGGTATCAGGAACAGGAAGCAAAATTTTTCTAAGTGGGTCACTAGTAAGTGAAACTGTTCCCTTTTCCACCCCTTGATTCCTGAATTTATGTATTCTGGCTGTAGGAGAAACCTTACCATATATTGAATGCTGATTCAAAGTATAAACCACCTTCTAGTGAATCTTTTGGCTAAAGTTCATGAATCAGTAAAGAATTGTACTTCAGACCTCTTCTCCTTCCAAACAAAATGAATGAAGTTCCCTGATGTTCTGAATCTGTGAAGATTCCCTTCACCATTGTTTTTCAAGGGTGTTCCAGGAGTGAGGTTGTAATGCCACAACTGTTCACTTCTGGGTGGTACCTGCATAACATTCAGCACCATCAATATATCAGGCCCTAGTATTCGCTTTCTCAGTTAACTGAACATAGAAAATGCCCTATGAGACTATAGGTGCATACTTGGCAGTAGACAGCATTATAGTGGGAATAGATGTCATAGGCATTGGCATCTTCTTCATGTAACTTGCTGGTGACTTTAGGACCTGCTTCATTATAATCACAGATACACGACTTCCATTTGATAATAGATTGCTGTGCTCCATGTAATTCTATGCCTTGGTGGGTCAGATAACATTCAATTTGTGCTGGGCAGCTTAGATCAGGGCAAGTGGCTTGCCCATTGTCAAATACTGTTTCCAGTAAGCGAAATAGCTGGCTAGGAGCTGTATTTCAAAGGGAGGAGAGTTGTCTGTAGACATTTGTATGGCCTTGCTTCAAAATCCCAAAGGTTCTCCTGTGATTTCCCGTATATAGGCCCACCAAAGGCTTCAAACAGCATCCCTATTTGCCATTGACACCTGAAATACCACTGAGTCTGTTGGATCATATGGTCCAAGTGGTAGAGCAGCCTGTGCAGCTGCCTAGATCTGTTAAAAAGCCTTCTTCTCTTCCAGTCCCGACACAAAGCTGGTAGCTTTCCGAGTCACATGGTATATGGGCTGGAGTAACATACTCAAGTGAGGAATGTGCTGTCTCCAGAATCCAAATAGATCCACTAAATGTAGTGATTCCTGGTGGTGGGATGGGCCAAGCACAATAAGCTTTCCTTCTGCTTAGAAGGGATATATCTACATGCCTCACACCACTAGACTCCTAAGAATTTTATTAAGGTAGAAGCCCCTTGAATTTGGTTAGATTTTTTTCTCATCCTTTAATGTGCAGATGTATTATTAATGAATTCAAAGTAGTAGCTACCTCCTGTTCATTTGGCCCAGTAAGTGTAATGTTATCAATATAGTGCACCAATGTGATCAATATAGTGCACTATATATAGTGATATTTTGCAGAAGAGATAGACTATCAAGTTTTCTTCTAAGTTAAGATATGAGGATGGATAATTATAATATATCTTTGAGGTAAAACTGTAAAGGCATAGTTTTGGCCTTATAAGTTGAAGGCAGGTTATTTCTTTTGGTGTTTATGGAAAGGTAGCAAAAAAAGTCTTTGCTGGATCAATAGATGTATACAATATACAAGACAATGCATTGTTAATCTACTTAAGTAAGGGCACCACGTCTGGTACAGCAACTCTAATTGGACTCACTAATTCATTGAGGTTTTGAAAGTCAGATGTCATTCTCCATGACCCACCTGTCTTCTGTACTGGCCAGATAGGAGAGTGAGTTAAAGGAAAATGTGAGAACCACCTCTCCTGCATCTTTCAAGTCTTTGATAGTAGTGCTAATTTCTGCAATTTCTCCAGGGTGATTTTTTTTATTTACTATTTTCTTTGGTAGGGTCAATTCTAAAGGCTTCCAGTTAGCCTTTCCAACCATAATAGCCCTCACCCCACAAGTCAGGGAACTGATGTGAGAATTATGACAATTTCTAAGTATATTTATTCCAATTACATATTCTGGGATGAGGCAAATAACAACAGGACAAGTTCAGTAGCTGGTGGTACCTACTGTGAGTCAGACTTCAGCCAAATTTCCATTAATCATCTGACCTCAAAAAGCCCCTACTTTAACTTCAGGGTTGCAAATTTTGGTAACTTCTGGAATTAGCATAAGTTCAGAACCAGTGTCCTATAAACTCCAGAAAATCTGATTGTTTCCTTCCCCACAGTATACACTTACTCTTGTAAAAGACTGTAGGTCCCTCTGGGGGAAGGACTGGAGACAGGCTTACAGTAAAACTTTTAGGAAGTTTATCATGTTTCTTTTTCAGGGGAACCTAGCTGTCCCTTCATTCTAATGGTTCATTGCTGGATCTGAAAACTGGCTCAAGTCTAGTAATTGGTTGATGGACCAAGCTAGTCTTTTGCCACAATCCAGTACTTCCTTTATTTCACTTGTTTGCAAACCTTTCTGTTTATACAAACCAAACAAAAATAAAATAGACTCTCTATATTTCATGCCTGGAAACATTACAATTAATTAGCTTGTACCAAAAATTTATGTGAATCATGCCACCATAAAATTCCCTTTGCCTGTGCTGACCATTATAGGCTAAGTTATTATGGACATAACTTTATCTGTGATGCTAATTATGATAACTATGTTCACCTTTGTTTTTGGTGATTGAGTGCTGCTACCTGGCACTACCTTGGGTCAAACCATGAGCAGCACCATCTCCAACCTTAAGGTCTACCTCAAGGAAAAGGGCAATAAAACTCTTGAAATATGCTGGTGTGTCTCTCACCATTTTGTATCATATAAGATTAGTGAAGGGCAGGCTTTCTGGGACATCCCATAATGGAGGATTAGGTTTTACACACATACCCACCCTAGCAATTTCCTTGATCCTTAAAATCCCTTCATCAACACAAAGCCAAGGGATACAAAGCATCTCCAAATCCTTTTCAGGAGGCCATCTTTTGACAAATGCGTCAGCCAAGCACTCAAACAAACTTTTGACACTGTTTTCAACTGAAGGAGCTTGCATATTAAACATTGAATCTCCACCGAGAGGGTTCATATCAATAAGCTCAGCCTGAACCAGTTTTATATCCTTCCCTCATTATACCACATCCGTAAAATTTGTTCCCAAATATATTCCCAAGACTTCTGCTTGAACAAGTTAGCAAACTCTTTAAGCTCTTTAGTAGTATAATGATGAGGCTATCTCTTATATCCATCCAGCTGTCTCAAGAAATGTGTTTGTTTCCAGAGCCCTAACTAACCATTTAAGTGGTAATGGTTCAAAAAGAAAGGATGAATAATTAGAAGAGATGATTTACAGTATTGGTTGCAAGGCTGGAATAGTCTTATGTTGAAAAATAAAAGCAATAAAAACTAAACACAGGAAACAAAAGTAAACCACTGCATTATGATTTGAATATATATTTCCCCTTTAAATTTACATTGGGGACTAGGAATGCATCTCAGTGCTGCAGTACTGGTGTGGTATTACATGGGCTTGGGTTATATTCTAAACAATACAAATGAGAAAAACATGTTAATATACTGGAATGGCATACTCACTACTGAAGATGGCAACAGCAGAGCTGAAGTGGCAGTGTAGTGGAACTTAGGCAGAAAGGGATATAATTATTTCTAGGTGATATTTTGACTTCCTCTATGTACTCTATGCAGTTTGGAAGTATTAATTCAAACCCCGCCCCTTGCAACAGATTTTAGGTTTTAAAAAAGAAACTGTATCCTATTTGACAGTCCTAGTGCCTGGCACTGGTCATCACAAAGTCTGTAGCAGCATTCCTAGAGCTCCCAGCATGCCTAGTACTGCCATACCACAGAAAATCTCCTTCTCTAGCAGTTGTTTTTTGCTTTTAAAACCTTGGTGGAAAAAAAAATTATGAATGCTTGAATCTTTTTGCGCTTTTGTGAGTTTCTTTAGTTTTTTTGAGTTTTGTTTATCTTCTTGGCTTCTTCAGTCTTTGGAGCCTATCTTCTCTTTCGAGTATTTTAATTCAGAGCAAAATAGTCCCATGTTATAAAAATTTCATCCTGAACTATATCTGCAATAATACAGTTGATCTATGGCTTCTACGCCTACAGAACTATAAGACATCAAGCTTGTAAATTGCCCGTTATCTAGTATGTTCTGTAACTGTAGAGACCAACTAAGTCACTCATATAATCTAAACCCCTGTGTCTTATTTAGGGTCTTATTGCTGTGAACAGTCACCATGACCAATGTAAGCTTCATAAAGCTTAATTGGGGCTGGCTTACAGATTCAGAGGTTTAGTCCATTATCATCGAGGTGGGAGCATAGCAGCATCCAGGCAGGCATGGTTCAGGAGGAGCTGAGTTCTACATCTTTATCCGAAGAAAGTCAGGAACAGACTAAGCATCCTAAGGCAGCTAGGAGGAGGGTCTACAAGCCCACCCCACAGTGACACACTTCCTCCAACAAGGCCACACCTTCTAAAGTGCCACTTCCTGGGCCAAGCATATGCAAACCACCACATTCATCACACCCTGCCAATTAAACTAGATTTCTGTCTCTCAATTATATAAGTATTCAATTTTTAAAAATAAACAGTATATAAACAATAATAAATAGCACATTGGCCTAGTTATTAGGTTTGTTTTTGTTAATGTGACAAAAACTAGAGTTATCTGAGAAGAGGCAAGTACACTTGAGAAAACATCTTCATAGGATTAGGCCAGAAGACCATATTCAACCACTGCTCTCAGTCAGATCCTGACCATCACTCTTCAGGGTCTAGCCTGATAATTGTAGTCTTCATCCTGCATTAAGGAAACCTCTCCTTGCAACAAATAGAGACCATTACAAAAAAAAAAAAAAAAAAAAAACAGAAGCAATCAAAATGGAGAATTGTGGAACCCAGCACCAATAGATACATCTATAGAACACTTTAATACACATGGCTCATGGAACATTGAAAAAGAGGGAACAGAAAGACTGAAGGAGCCAGAAGTTCGGGTAGTTTGCTATGAGATTAGTCTCTTAGTCACATCAGAGGATATGACCATGAAGTCTCACCCACATGAGATGAACGAGAATGAACAGAGATGATACTAATTAATGTGGGCAGGGAAATTCCAGGATGCTTCCATTCCAGATAAAAACTACAGTCAGCTAAGGAATTTTAAGAGCAGGAGAAAGTCTTCCTTACACAGAGCTCCACAACTGATTATTTAATACCTATGGTCTGAAAACATATACATGCAAGCACCACTATACAGACAATCAGGCTATATTGAGAAGTACATATTTGTGTATTTGTATTTATATACATGCATAGAGACATGCAATAACAACTAAAGATAAAAGAGGGCATGAATTTGAAAAAGAGAAAGACAGTTATGAGGGGTAATTTGGAGGTAGGAAAGGGTTAAGGGGAAACAATGTAATATTATAATCTAAAAGTGAAAGAACTAAAAATTATATATAAATGTATATATACCTATTTTATACCTATTTATCTCTCTCTGTACATATATATGTCTGATGGAGAAGGCCTATTCTTGATTGGAAAAGCTCACGTTTAATTTATCTAATGTGTCATATCATAGGTAATTTATTGGCTCTATAAACATAGTCTAACATATTGATTGCTATAGCAAACCCATTTGAAGCAGTTTATTTCAGCCCCGAGCATTTGAATTTGACTCATTTGTATGTGAATTTAGCTCTATAATCCTGATTCTGGACTTTCTGAGTGAACCTGGTTTTAGACCCTCTCTGAAATCTAGATGTGTTTATTCATTTTATTTTCTATTTCTAATTTCAGTAGTCCTTCTTATTTATACTGTTTCTTCCAGATGGTACTCCTTGAATTATTTATCAAGCACCTTTTTATGATAAAAAGGTGTGCCTCATAACCAGTACTCAACATTAGATTAACAACAAACAAACAAACAAAAAAACAAACAAACAAACACACAAAGCCTAAAATCTGCTACAATGATCAGGGATTGAGTGAATGCTTTTATACTGCACAGGGAGACTACAGTTTTATGTAGGCACAAGTACTTCTTTCTGCCTCATTGTCTAAATGACTGACTTGCAGAGTACAGTATTACTCTGTGCAGGACAGAGGCTTTATTCTAGTCTAAAATGTGCTTCTCTGGGGCTGAATTCTGGCCTTTACTTTTAAATTATCTTCTGCTCTGCCCTAGGTTTGATAGTTCAGACTTATGTTAGTCAGCTGCATAGAATACCATTGATTCTAGATTTTTTTTTCCAAAACACAATCACTGCCAGTCAGAATTCAGTGCTTTTATATGAGTGTATATAGTCATTTCTCTTCTGTAGGGATCAGAATCAGCTCAGGACAGCCCAAGACCAAGTTCCCAGCACAAAGGGGATGTACTTTTCCCAAAGGCTCAAAGGACCGGGAATAAGAGACAGGAGATACAGGATGACTGAGAAGGAAACAAAAGAGAGGGCGAAGGGACATCTGTCCCTAAATGTGGGAGGTAAAAGAGTGCCTCTGGTTAGAGGAGACAGACAAAGCACTTAAGTAAATGGTGATTTTTAAAGATAAAAGGGGAAACCTTGTGTTAGGAAGAGGTTTTTCAGTTGTAATTGAGCATGCTAATTGGGTGAGCCAAAGGGGGCTTTTGACTCCTGGATTTCAATGCTTTTATAGCTGGACCTTGGTAGTGAGCCTCAGGGAGGGGAAAAAGCCAAATAATGGAATAGCTCTTGGCAACTAGCTTTTGAAATGTAATCTAATGGTTTTTAGCAAGGCAAAAGCAATGGATGAGAAAGGCAAGGCCTGCCAGAGCCATGTTTGCCCTGCTCAGGCTGGCTAAATTTCTTTGAACTTCTATAACACTGATATACTGTAAAACCTGGAAGAATTGGCAGCTAGAATTTCTTTCTGTAGACTGAAGCAGAGTTCAAAGATGCAAATTCACTTCAATAAGAAAAAAAATATGTGGATAAATATAATATATGTAAGGAAAGGAGTGAAAAATTATACTCTCATCTAAATCTAGTATATTTGTAGTTTTCATTTTCAATCTTTATCATTTTTTAGGCTTTTGCATGTACTTGGTGCTCTACTATTAGTGATAATCTAACTAAAAGCACATGAAGAGCTACATTCCTTGGTATCTATAGGGAATTGCCTTTAGGAACTTCTTAGATGAACCTTCGGATTTTTCCATCACTTCTATAAATTGATATAACATTTGCCTATGGCATAAAACATCATCCTTTAAATCATTTCTAGATCTGATATAATATGGATGCTGTGTGAACCATCATATTATGCTATGAAAAATACTGTGTCTATTCAGCATACACACAATCTCAAAGAATCATTCTCTATTTGTGGATTCAGAATCTATAGAGAAGTTAAAGCATAATTACATCATTTACCCTTCCCTTTTTTTCTATCTCCTCTTCTCATCCTTATTCCATCTCAAATTCATGGTATCTACTTCTTTATTCCAATAATCACATTTATTGTTTTATAATAATCTATAATTATTATAGTAGAAATATATATATATATATTTCTTAATACATATAAATACAACCTACTCAGTCCATACAAATTTTTTGTATGTATGTGATTTCAAGGAAAATCTGTTTTAAAATATAAGGAAAAATATTTATCCAGGCTTCCTTTTATTCTTCTTTGTACTGTAGTGGATATACTACTGGATATTTTGAATTTTGAGACAATCTTAATGATGTATCTTATTTAAATAAATAGTGTGGGGGAGCCATTTTTACTACTTTCTCAATAAAGGAAAAGAAGCTTAGGATACCATCAGAATTCTTATGAAGAAATGACCACGTAGAGCTCTGTGTCTAAGCACATTGATTTCTGATTTGATATATTTCTCTAAGGAGATCTCATTGCTAAGAAAAAGGAAAGTATTCACAGTGGAAACTCAGTTGTGATAATAATCAATCTGTGGATAGCTGGTATTTGATTAAGGAAACAGTTATGGAAAATCAAAATAGTAAATTAAGATAAAGGAAATAAGAGACATAGATAATAGCCATAGAGAATGGAAGGTAGGATTTATTTCTCCTTATTAACTATAAAGTATGAAGAATGATGTTTCCAATTGCAATATTCATGTCATAGCAGTAATTATAACTATTGCATGTCTCTTGCAAGAACTAGATTTGGGGCACGCATAGTCTCAGGATAGCATTCTCATTCCCATTCATCACCAAGGTAATGCTACTCTGAAGCTCAAGGATGGGCTATAGGATGTTTCCCACATGCTCACTGGAGTATTTAATGAGTATTTATGATCTATGTTTTTCTGACATATTAGGCAATTTTTCTTCAGCAAGAAAGCACACAGTGTTCATCATGCTCCTCAATTTCCTCACAAAAACTTATATTTTATCCGTAGTCTCAAATGCATTAATTGTTTAAAATTACATTGAAACCGAAGTACAACCCTAAGGAAAAATAGTGATCTTAAAGCTTCACACACTTTTTTATTGAAAAGGTGTTTAATCTCTTCGTTTAGGATTAGTGCTAGATATTTTTAGGGCTATTGTGAATAAGAGTGTTTAAAATGTAGAAAAATGATAATTTTTGTAATTTGTTATTTATCTTGCCATGTTTTGAAAATATTAATTATATCTAAAAGTTTTCTGGTGGAAGTTTTGGTATGTTTTATGTTTTAACTAGAATACCATATCATCTGTAAATAGGGATAGTTTGAGTTCTTTACCTGTTTGTTTCCCTTCATTGTCCCACTGTTCTGACTAGGACTTCAAACATTATATATATGTGTGTGTGTGTGTGTGTGTGTGTGTATCAAATTCTGAACAGCAGAAAGAAAACATTGACAGTACCCTAGAAGATGTATATCCAGGAAAGAACTTTCTTAATAGGATACTATTTGCTCAGAAATTTAGGAAAACAATTAAACAATGGGTCTTCATGAAACTAAAGCTTATGTACAGCAAATGAACCAATCCAATGTTAAGAAAGGCCATAGTATTACAGAGAATGCTTGCCATCTATTAAACAGTGGGTTAATATCCAGAAAGTATAAAACTAAGAAAACAAAGCAAAGAAAACATCTCAATTACAAATATGTATGGATCTGAACAGAATTATCACAGTAAGAAAAAATGGCAAAGAAATATTTTGAAAAGTATGAATAGAAATTAGAAAAATACAAAGTAAAATTACTCTGAGGTTTTTATCTCACCCCAACCAGAATGAATTAGACCAAGAAAACAACTGACAAGTGCTCATTTAATATTGTTGAAATTGCAATTTTGTGCAACCAATTTAAGAAAATTTGTGCAAAACTCTCAGAAAGCTGAGGACAAGTCTATAATATGACTGAGTTTTACCACTCTTTGAACATGTACCCAAAGGACTACATATCCTACTAAAGAGATACCTGCTAGGTCATGTTCACAGATGGAATTGGATAAACTATTCAGGGTCTTGTCCATGAAGGAAAATGCTTCTCTTTCTCCCAGCAGCCATTACACACACACACACACACACACACACACACACACACACGCACACACACACACACGCACGCACACACACACAAATATATATATATATATATTATATTTTATAATATATATATATTTACCGCACTAAAAGAAAAATGAAGATTTTAATATATTATAATGATAATATTAAAATCAAATTAAAATAATAAAATGTAAACATGTATAAAATATGATTTCCAAATTAAGTTTTCTGAATAGGCCATTTACACATAGGCAGAAAAAATACTGATTGCTTTTGTTGCTATGTGAATATTTTAATAGAGTGATAAAATTATAGATTGGGGACTTAAAAGCAATTCTTTTATTATATAATTTTATGTTCAAATTGCATAAACATCTATGTATTTGGATCACATATCTGGCTTAGTAAACACACTTGCTATATCCTAACCACCATATTTTTTTCTCTTTTTTTAAAAGATATTTTTGTATTTGGATATTTTATGTGTTTATACTACAAATGTTATCCCCTTCCCTTCCCTCTCCCATCCCTCCTTCCCCCTCCCTCTGCTTCTATGAAGATGCTCCGACTCCCACCCACCACCCACCCAACTCAGCATGCCCCAGCATTCCCCTACACTGGAGAAATGAACCTTCACAAGACCAAGGATTTCTCCTTCTATTGATGTCAGACAATGCCATCCTCTGTTACATATGCAGCTGGAGCCATGGGCCCCTTCATGTGTACTCTTTGGGTAGTAGATTAGTCCCTGGTAGCACTATGGATCTGGTTGGTCGACATTGTTTTTTTTTCCTATGGGGTTACAAATACCTTCAGCTCCTTCAGTCCTTTCTGAAACTCCTCCACTGTGGCCTCCATGCTCAGTCCGATGGTTATTCTCATCTGTATGGGACATCCATATCAGGCTCCTGTCAGCAAGCAATTTTTTTTTTTTCCGGAGCTGGGGACCGAACCCAGGGCCTTGCGCTTGCTAGGCAAGTGCTCTACCACTGAGCTAAATCCCCAACCCCCAGCAAGCACTTCTTGACATCAGCAACTGTGACTGGGTTTGGTGGCTACATATGGAATGGATCCCCCAGGTGGGGCAGCCTCTGGATGACCTTTTCCTTAGGACCCACTCCATTCTTTGTCACTGTATTTCCTCCTGTGAGTATTTTGTTCTCCCTTCCAAGAGGACTAAAACATCCACATTTTGGTCTTCTTTCTTCTTGACTTCATGTGGGCTGTGAATTGTATCTTGGGTATTCCAAGCTTTGGAGCTAATGTCCACTTATCAGTGAGTGCATACCATGTGTGTTCTTTTGGGATAGATTTACCTCACTCAGGATGATATATTTTCTAGTTCCATCTATTTGCATATAAATTTAATGAAGTCATTGTTTTTGATAGCTGTGTACTCCATTGTGCAGATGTACCACATATTCTGTATCCATTCCTTTGTTGAAGGACATTTAGGTTTTTTCCAGTTTCTAACTACTATAAGGAGGGCTGCTATGATCACAGTGGAGCATGTTTCCTTGTTATATATTGGAGCATCTTTTGAGTGGTGGCACTGCCGGTAAAATTTACTGAAGGAGGCAGAAGCAGGAGAATCACAAGCTCAAGGGCAGCCTGGACTAATCACCATGTCTTATATGGGGCCAATGACAGAAATGTGGCACCATTTTGTAATTGATTTAATGAATGAAACTATTAACTGACTTAACAAAGTGTAGTTGGGGGATAATGAGACATCTCATAAGAATGACAGGTAGTTTTCTCCTTACTAAAACCCACATAAAACCTGGCCAACCATCAAGGATTACCTGTAATCTCAGGACATGGAGATACAGGCATGGAATGCACATGGGGAGCTTTCAAGAATTTGTTATGTGTTAGGCTCAGAGAAGTGAGACACTGTATATAAACTTGGGAGCAATAGAGGAAGATAACAGAGGAAACTTTAGCCCTTCAAATCTATCTGTACACTTGTGCACTGCACCTACACATGCATGCCTACCCACAAACACAATGTAGACGTACAAAAATACCACACATCCTCTTAGCTTTTCTTGAAGGTACAAATCAGGGGGAATGCCTGGATAAACTATAGTGTTAAAATATGTTCCTCTCCTTACTGCAGTACAACATTCTGATAGTCACATTGTAAACTAATGAAATCAGATGTCCAAGACTCATTTCAAATTTCTAAGTACAAAGTGTAATATTTTCGTACCTCTGCACAGAGTGGAATATTAATTGTTCTCCCTAAAGCCTGAATACCTGTATTAGAGTCATGTCACTGATCTCTACTCCAGTCTTTTCTTCAAAGTAAGCATATATTGAACATATGTAATGCACATCATCACTTAAGGTCAGTAAGTTATAAGTTAAATTTTGCTAAGTGAAAGTATTCCTACAGATTTTTATTTGTAAGAATCTTCTGGGGAGAAATAGACACTCATGATGTTGTATGAATAAGAGCCTACTCTGGTAGTGTTCCAAGCCATGCACTCACTAAGCAAGTGCCATGGGAATTCTTGAACTTTTCCACGAGCAGGTTGCAGACTGTTTATGAGTTTAAACTTTGATGTTCAAGCCCCCCCCCAGATACCTTTGATCATCTTTTCCACTGACTTCTGAATTCCAGCCTATCACACTACATGTGCATTTTTGTGTTTATGCCCGGGTGCCTATGATCAAGTCACACCCATTCTTTTATGCCCATGTTCAGGTGTCTATGATCATCCTTTATATGTACTTTCATGTTGCAGCTCTGAAACTTGTGATCACACATATGCTTTTATGTTTATGTCTAGTTGTATATGATCATGCTCTCACTCATGCTTTCAAATTTAACCTTAGCTACCTATACAGTATACATTGAACAAATATAGATAATCTTATATGTGTGAGGTTTTTTGTTTTTTCTTTTTAAGCAGCTGGTGTATGGGATGGTGTAAATTCCAGGAAGCATCAACATAGTGTTTGTGAATTTGTTAAATATATAACCTCAGGATCAATTCTAGAACCATTATATCAGATTTAGCATTGAAATCCAGCAAATGAATTAATCAAGCCCTCCATACTATTCTGATGCTGCTAATTTCTGAGAATACTCCTTTGGATCATATGCTGGCCAAGTGTTAATGTTTGATGATTTGGGATACTGCATGTCCACAAGAGTCAACCAAAGTCATTACCAGGCACACTTAGATTAAAGGTCTTATACAAGAACTGTGAAAAAGGAACATCTTATTTGCTGGAGATGACTTGGAGGAAATGCTTTTTGATAAATCTACTGTTTTCATTTAAAAATATGATTATAAGGTAATCCATGTTTAAGGCAAACAAAAGGTCACCTGGGACTAGAATTCTGCTTCATCATAAGCTGATCTTCTGGATTAGTTCTTTCTCTCTCTCTCTCTCTCTCTCTCTCTCTCTCTCTCTCTCTCTCTCTCTCTCCTCCCTCCCTCCCTCCTCCCTCCCTCCCTCCCTCCCTCCCTCCCTCTCTCTCTCTCTCTCTCTCTCTCTCTCTCTCTCCTTCTCTCTTCGCTCAAGGTGCAAACAAAGCACTTCTAAGTTTTTATTACTAAAACACATAAGATATGAGGTGATGTTTACAGTTAGCTAAAGCAAATATAAGTACAGTATTGGAATATACCTGCTATTATGTCTTACCATCTTTGATAATGTGAAAAAACCAAGAATATTTATCCCAGGCCCTTGCCTCTGTTACAGAGATAATGTTAATATGATACAGCATTCCCTTAATGCCCTTGCTTTCAAATGCATTGACTTGTAGTTTAGGCAATTCTTTCGAGAAGGACGCCTTATGGAAAGAACATTCTGCACTCTATTCCATCCATAGTCAACAGTAAGTTCACAGCTTTTTTACACAGGCTTCTATAACTCCCCTTTTTATTTTCCAAAATGTCAGAGAACAAAGCATATGTATGCACAGATTTACTACCAAATTTTGTATGCTTTGAACAATTATTGCCAGCCACATAACTATTAATGATACCAACAGGGAATAAATCGCAAAAGGCATTATCCATGTAAGTCACCATGACCAATACATATAAGTTGTAGAAATTTTATCTAATTCTTTACATGCATACACAATTTAATTGATTTTTATGCTACAAGAGAAAAACCTAAGACATTAAAGCAGTACTTACCAGGAAATTATCATTTTAGCAGTAAATAATCATTTGCTGCTTGATTTTTGGAGGATTATCCCTTTCTTTTTCAATGGATAGCTAGTTTTTGTCTCAATAGTATTTTTTTTAAATAAAATGGAATATACCAAGATAAAACAAAAAAATACATTTATGTTTGACAAGATAAACCAACACAAGAAGGCACACAAGAATCAGAGACCCACTTGTTCCCACACACAGGAATTTCGTCAAAGTACTAAACTGAAAGCTGTAATACATATATAGAGGATCTGGAACAGACATGTGAAGGACCCCTGCTTCTTGCTTCTGTGTCTGTGAGTTTATTTGAGCTTTGCTCAGTTGATTTAGAGCAACATGTTCTACCGGTGTCCTCTATCCCCTTTATCTCACATCACAATACGAACATAAGTGAGCATTCTATGTAGGCACCAGCTCTACCTTTTCACGTTCAATGAGTTTTGTAGGTATTGTTTTTAGCAATGACAGCTCGGTATCCTTTTTTGATAGGAATCTATACTCTTGCAAGAGCATGAGTTTGGTGGGAATTTCAACCAGACTCCTTTGGCCAACAACTCAATTGGATCTAACCCAGTCCCAGACTGGAAGCTTTGGTAACAAGAAATGGCCAATTGAAGCTGTCTTCCTCATTATTTTGAGACTTCATTAAGGTCAATTCTTACCTTTTAAGAAGACTTTACTGCACTAGAATTCCCTGCTGCCTCTCAAAAGACCTTTTAGCTGTCTCTATCTGTATTCCCTCACTCAACTCCATCTCCCCTCCCATACCCCATATGATTCTTCCATTTCTACCCACCCTTTGCCCCATATCTATTGTATTTCTTCTCCAAGGAAAATCTATTGCTTTGTCCCACATCCCATTCCTTTCTTCCATGACCTCCTCTTTATATTAACAGACTGTGTTAATGGCTAATATTCACACATAAGTGAATACATAGAATAAGTTCTGGTTGTCATACTAAAGATGATTTTTCATAGTTCTAATCATTTGCTTTTAAATTTCCTGATGTCCTTTTTTTTCAGAACTGAGTAATGCTCCAATGTGTAAATTTACCCCATGTCTCTTATCCACTCTTCGTTGAGAGATATTTGATTGTTTCCAATTTCTGGCTATTATGAACAGAGCAGCAATGAAGATGTTTGAGCAAGTGCCCTTGTAGTAGAATGAAACATCCTCTGCATATGTGCCTAATAGTGGAATAGCTAGATACTGAGGTAGTTTGATTCCCATCCTTTTGAGGAACCACCATGAACAACATGACTGCTCTTATTTCCACTCCCACCAGCAATGTAGGAGTGCTCCCCTTGCTTCCCTTGTAGGATTTTTTTTTCAGTTAAAATTAAGTAAATTATTAGAAAAATAAACAGAATTATTAGAAAAATAATTATTAGAAATTATCAAAATTATTAGAAAATTTTTATCAAAATTATTAGAAAATAATTATCAAAATTATTAGAAAAATAAACAGAATTATTTACAAATATTGATTATATTCTTCATACACACATATATTATACTTTTTTACAAATGTTTATTCACTTCTTGTTATATGCTTATAGGCATATTCTTGAAACTTTTACTATCATTGTTGTCTTAAGAACAATAAAAGACATTGAAAATGGACAGAGATTTTTACCAGAGACATTTTTCCTTTTGTTGGAATCAAATAGTACTATCTCACTGAAGAATCTGCCTAAACAAGTTATAGCTTTGAGAAACATTAGTGGTACCTAATGTATATGTTAAAAGATACATTGAATATTAAAAGAAAGCCTTTGATGGATACATTTTAATTTACATGTTGATATTGGGGTGCATTACAAAATAAGATTAACCTTTATTTAAAGTACATAATTTCTTGACTTGAATACAAACTTTTTTATTTATGTGTTCTCTTTTTAATCTCCTTTTAGGCTGTACTTTGGAGGTATAAATTTTCTCAGCTTAAAGGATCATCAGATGATGGCAAAAGCAAAATCAAATTTTTGTTTCAGAATCAAGATACGAAACAGATTGAAGCAAAGGTAAGTACAAGAAACCCACAATATAAACATCTCAAATTATATCAATGTCACTAAGGTATAGTGGGGAAAAATTTTGGACCAAGGAATGTAAAAGTTTTTGGCTTACTTTGACATATCCCTGTGGTCCTCACATAATTTTATTTTAAGGGTTATAGCAACAGATTTTCATTGTAAGGCATTACTCCAGAAAATTATATTCTACTGATTCTGGTCTTAGCCTTAATCTTGTATGAACTACAATTGTGTGTGACTTAATTAACATGCTAAGAGCTGAAGGGACAATATTGCAGTTTCTTCACTGTTAAAAGACTTTTTAAAACTAGCCGTTTCATAGTAATTCATCAGTTCTTAAATGTGAGTACAAATTCCCAAAGAAAATGGTTTTAAGGAAGTCTTGAGTAATTGCCATGTAATTATGACTTAAAGAAAATGAATTATTCAATGATTTTTACATTGCATTATGTACTATTACAGTATTCAGGAATATGTTAACTATGTTGTTAACTCAATAGAAATTTAATCCCATTTATACGTATTTCTACATGCAAAAATTTAAAAATCCATTACCCGATCTTGAATTCACAATAGCACTGTTTGAGTTTAACTAAATCATAAAAATATTGTTCATCTGTAGAAGAAAGAATAAATAAATAACAAAATGAAAATTTAATCCTGTGATATAGATCCCCAGTGTATTTTTTGTCTATGAAGTAAAATCACCACAATTTATTTCTGTAATCATTTATCTAAATCAGGTTTTGTTTTTTTTTTTTTTTTGGTTCTTTTTTTTCGGAGCTGGGGACCGAACCCAGGGCCTTGCGCTTCCTAGGCAAGTGCTCTACAATCAGGTTTATTCTTAGGCTGACTTTTAAAATTTTCCTAATATTGTGTGGTATTCTATGCAGTCTTTTACATCCTTTTAACCTGCCTTGCTTTTAACCTGTGACCATAGTTTGTGTTGTATATCTGCCCTTTCCTTTTTCCTACATTTTGTCTTTTATGTATACACCCCTCTGGATAGCTCTCACCTTCTTTTATATTTGTCTCAGTAGAAGGAGCTATGGTCTTCTCTCCCATATACTTATTCCTTCTCTTTCACATCTCCAAAGCATGGACATAGCCATATTCATGCCTTTCATTTGGTTCTTATAATGTTAGAAAAACGTTGCATTCACTGCCGTTTCTCGTGGCTTACAGTTTTCAGACCATCACTCCAATGTGCCCTCCTCCCTGCATAATCTTTCTCTGATTTTTTGCTGTCTTTTCTCCCTAGATCTCAGTGACACATCATTGTGCTGAGAGTTATCCTGCTCTTTATAATGATTTTTAGTGTTTCTATAAAATGCATGGTAATGCAAATTTTATTTATGATAGCTTTGGATGTATTATGTTTTAAAAGCATAGCATGTGGTCTAATGTGAGTGATAGTAATTGATTTTTTTGTTTGTTTCTTTTTTACATTTTTAATTGGATATTTTCTTTATGTACATTTCAAATATAATTCCCCTTACCAGTTTCCCCTCCAGAACCCCCCCTATCTCATCCTGCCTTTTTGAGGGTGCTCCTGTACCCACCAAACCACTCCCTTCTGCCTCCCCACCCTGGCACTCCCTTGCACTAGGGCATTGAGCCTTCACAGGACCTAGGGCCTCTCCTCCCATTGATGCCCTACATGGCCATCCTCTGCTATGTATGCTGCTGGAGCCATGGGTCTGTCCATGTGTACTCTTTGGTTGGTGGTTTAGTCTTTGGGAGCCCTGGGGTGTCTGTTGGTTGATATTGTTACAAACTCCCTCAGCTACCTCAGTGCTTTCTTTAACTACTCCATTTTGGACCCCATTCTTAGTCCAATGGTTTACTATGAGCATCTGCTTCTGTATTTGTCAAGCTCTTGCAGAGCCTCTCAGGAGACAGCTATGTCAGGTCCCTGTCAGCATGCATCTTTTGGCATCTTTAGTAGTGTCTGGGTTTGGTGTCTGTATATGGGCTGGATCCCTAGGTGAGGCAGTCTCTGAATGGACTTTCCTTCAGCTTCTCCTCCACACTTTGTCTCCATATAGCCTCCTGTGGATATTTTGTTTCCACTTCTAAGAAGTATTGAAGCATCCACACTTTGGATTTTTTTCTTCTTGAGCTTCATGTGGTCTGTTTATTGTATCTTGGGTATTCTGAGCTTTTGGGCTAATATCTATTTCTCAGTGAGTGCATACCATGTGTTTTCTTTTGTGATTGGGTTACCTCACTCAGGATGATATGTTCTAGTTTTATCCATTTGTCTATGAATTTCATGAAGTCACTGTTTTTAATAGCTGAGTAGTACTCCATTGTGTAAATGTATCTATCCCTCTGTTGAAGGACATCTGGGTTCTTTCCAGCTTCTGGCTATTATAAATAAGGCTGCTATGAACACAGTGGAGCATATGTCCTTATTACATGTTGCAGCATCTTTTGTGTATATGCCCAACAGCATTACAGCTGGGTCCTCTGGTAATACTATGTCCAATTTTCTGAGAAACCACCAGATTGATTCTAGAGTGGTTGTACCAGCTTGCAATCTGGCCAACAATGGAGGAGTGTTCCTCTTTCTCCACATCCTCACCAGCATCTGTTGTCATCTGAGTTTTTAGTTGTTATTTTCTACCACCTTTTAATGGTCTAACAAAACACTTACTAAATTAATATAAATTGTTAAGTTAATCCAATAATTGCTACTCATGTTTATTCAACTGACTTTATTTATTCCTTGTGCAGCTATGAAGAAGAAACAAATTAGACTCATTTTCTTGTGCATTGGTTACTTGTCAGCTCTAACATATTACTTCTCAGTATCTCTTTGTTCTCAAACATAATTGTAAATGTAATTCCTTATGTGAAAGTTTTACAGAAAGGTACTTGGCTAAGAATGATTCCGAAACACAAAGAAGCCATTATGGAACCAGAGAAAGAAAAGGGGTAATTAATGTGAGGCTTTGGCTTTGCCGAGTAGATGGAGTTCGTTAGTCAAAGGCTTAAATGAAAATAGCATTTCTGTAGAGAAAACTTAAGTTATCAAGCAGGATGAAGAACACGTACACTGGCAGAGGGCAGGCTGCTAATCAGTGAGGCCGCAGCATTCAGAGTCTGGACTGGCAGCACACAGCGTCAGCCATATTCTTCACAGCCCCTCTAACAGCAAGACCAGTGCTGTGGAGACAACCGCATGTCCAAAGGTCTATAATTACAAATCAGGAGGCCACCTGTTTAAGATAAAACAGACAAACAAAACGTGGCTTGGATTCACAGCCACTGTACCATTTTATATTTCCATTTGCAACGTTGGGAAGATGTTTCTCCGAGGCTCTGCCAGCCACGTAAGCCAACACTGCATTTTGATTCTAGTTTGTTTTTCTCATTATAATCTTAACTTGACTTTCTCCAGTTGCTTTGAGCATAAGCAACATCTGTTGCTTCTATTTTAAAATTCTATTGTTTTTCATAAAAGGTTTTATTGATTTTGCCCATTTCTGTAATACACTGTTTCACTCACTGTTATTCACTGTCCTTCCATGTCAGGAATGCAGTCTCTATTTCTGCTTACTTGCATTTATTTTACATTCTTCCATTATATGTAAACGATGTGTACAAACTTATCCCCGCAATTAAATTTATTCCCCATTACGTTTTAAAAGTTATTGCAAATAGAAGCGTTTTTCTCAATTTTTTTTCACAGCATTTTGTTGATATATAGAAAACTCTTGGATTTTCTTTTTTTATTGGATATTTTATTTATTTATATTGCAGATGTTCTCACCTTTCCTGCTTTTTCTACTGATTTTCTACTGAATTTTGATCCTTGCTCTACATGATATCAGTAGAGACTTCTTTTTTTTTTTTAAAGATTTATTTATTTATTTCATGTATGTGGGTACACTGTCGCTGACTTCAGAAGAGGGCATCAGATCCCATTACAGATGGTTGTGAGCCACCATGTGGTTGCTGGGATTTGAACTCAGGACCTCTGGAAGAGCAGTCAGTGCTCTTAACCACTGAGCCATCTCTCCAGCCCCAGTAGAGACTTCTTAATAAAGCAGCATCATTTTCTCATCGACTTTCTATATTTGTAATAGAATTGACTTGAGTTATCTTTTTCTTGTTCATTTGTAATTGTTTTGTTCATTATACTATTATTCTTTTTTAACTGAGCAACTCTTTATAATTGCTATCTAAGCATTCAGAAATGTATATTATAGATATTTTGTCTAATTCTTTTGGGATAAGAAAATATAGTCTGTGTGTGTATTTTATGAAGCATAAAGTGTAATTTCATACTTAAAACGAAGTACTATTTCTTTGTTGCTGAGGAAATGGATTCATTCAACTTGACAAGGGATAACCTGAATAGAAAGTCCATTTTTCTCTTGAAATGAATGCCAGACAACCACCTTTCAAACCATAAAATTCATAGCAAAATATTGCTGATAAACCCAGTTAAATAAATGTCCAACAGAATACCAAACAATTCAATAGCATAAGAATCATCACTTAATTAAGTCAGATATAGGGATTTTCCACTAAGCAGAGCCCTTAAGTTAGCTAAAGCACATTAGATAATAAGAAACAACACCCCATGGCCATATGTCATTAAGGATCGAAAAAGTGGCAAGTCAAAATACTTTGATAATAAGTTCTCTCAATCAATTAGTTACTGAAGGAGTATACTTCAACACAATGTAAAGCAGGCCAGCAGCTAGCACCCTGGTTAATAGGGACAGCTGAAAACACAAGACCACAACTAAGGTGGCCATGTTCATATTCAGTGACTGCTTCCTGCCAAAAGAGTTATTCAAAACAAAGACATAAAATCATTCAGATAGTACAGGAAGGCGAATTTATAGTGAAAAGAAATCCTAAACACCTCACTAAAGCTTTCTAGAGCACAGTATTACATGCAATAAAGACATTAAGTCAGTTGACAAAAATTGCTAGTTTGCTATATATTAATCGAACTCTGTGAGAAAAATTGGGAAAATGCTTCCACTTCTGATAGTTTGACAATGATAGTGGTGAATGTAAAACACTTGTGAAAGGAACAATAAAGTAGAATGGCAGCACACCCTCAATAAAAACACAAATTGATTGACCAGTACAATGAAGTTCTTGCACAAGAAAGAATTCATGCATTTACAGTCAGTTGAATTTTGACAAAGATGCCAACACTAAATGATAGAAAAAAGAAACTATCCAGTAAATATCGGGAAAATAGTAAGTACTTGTCAGAGACTAAAATTTTTATATTAAGTCAAAATTGAATAAATTCCTAAATTTAAGATAAGAAACTACAAAATTATAGAAGAGTATAGTATATGTTTTAGCCAATTAATTTCACATGTCACCTCAAATAGTAAGCCAAATATAAGCAAAAAACACAAAATGGCATCAAATTAAAATGTTCTGCACAGCAAAGGAAATCAAAAGTGAAAAGGCAGGCATGATTGCCAGTTGTGCATCTGGGAAAGGACTCATATCAAGGCATATAAGGAATTTAGAAAAGCAAACAGCAAAATCCACAAATTAATGATTTACCCACGCAGACCAAGACAAAGAAACATGGTTTTAACAAAAAGAGGGGGATAAAAATGCCAACAGTTTTGTAAAAAGAATACTCAAATTGTCTCATGTCTGAAATTTGTTAAAGCTCAATGGGATAACAATTTACAAGAGACTATTGAGATAAATGTCTGAAGCTAAATGTCACAGAAGATATAAATTGTGAGAATATATTAAATATGAATATGAATAATTTATATTCATTATGTTTCTGATATATCTACATGTTTGTTACAACATAATAGATAAGTTAGATGTGAAATAAACCTTAATGTCACCCCCAATCAATTCATATATTAAAAAAGGTGGTTGGGGATTTAGCTCAGTGGTAGAGCGCTTGCCTAGCAAGCACAAGGCCCTGGGTTCAGTCCCCAGCTCCGAAAAAAAAATGTGTGTGCACACTTTTGTGCACATCTTGATAGAGCAGCATTCAAACACACACAGAGAGAAGTGCTGTTTACAACAGAAAGGCAACGACTGTATATAATACATGGATTTCATACATGGGATATGAAATAATGTAATGGTAGAAACAAATAGAATATTGTAACAACACAAGTAACACTAGGGAGCAGGACTGTGAGAGGATCCTCAATGGTACTATGCTTCAGTTAGCAAGAGATACAAGTGATGTGTTTTGGAGGCAGGCAAGCAAGTCTATGGGCTTTTTCTTCTTTTTCTTTACTTTTATTATTATTATTATTATTATTGTTGTTGTTGTTGTTGTTGTTGTTGTTGTTGTCTATGCTGAACTTAGCAAGGAAAAGCAAATGCTTTATCAGAGATTTCTGCAATAACAGAACTATTTGCTTTCTGGTGTGCATCTCTTGGTGTGTATTGTTCTCAAAAATTTATTTTTGAAACATGTAAAACACATAAAAGACTTAGTAAATGTGTCACAGTGCTGTCCCTCTGTTCTTCAAAGTCAAAAGTGTCTCACCGTGATTCTTCTTTTTACAGTGCCCTTCTGTTTGTTGTGTATATCCTATGGGATTGTCTCCAACTTTTACTTGTAGAACAGAATTGGCAAAGAATGCTGCACCACTATCCTTGAACTAGAAATCTATCATATTTTGAAGTACCATTAACACTAATTCTAAAACACTTGCCAATTCTATTCCCTATTTCTACCCCTCATCACTATACTGCAATGGCCACAGAAAACTTTAAAAGGAGAATATACATTTCATTAGAGAAGACTCTTTTTATATCTTACATGAAATCTCTGCATTTTAAAACCCCATTACCAAGACGGCAAGAATCGTTTCTTCTGGCAAGGAGAAAAATGAATGCAGATATTGATGGAAGCTCATTGGTTTGTAGCCTGCAAACAGTATCACAGATGCCAGATACACACATGCCATCAGTTTGAGGAAAAATTCACAACCATTGGAACAATATATAGGTACAGATGCTTTAGATATACATACAGATAGATGTAGATATACATAAAGATGTATCACATATAAGGTACAGAAATAGAAGATTATGTCTTCAGGGGATTATAAGTTTGAGTTATGTATAATGAACAAATATATTGACTTTGCTTCTGAAGTCTGGGAAGTCCAAAAGCATGGCACAAACATCTTTATGATATAGCTTTTTGCTATATTAAGATATTATAGATGCCCAACAAAACATGCAGAAACAAAGGCTGGGGAAGGAAGAAAGAGAGGGTGGAAAGAAGAGAAAGAAACAAAAATATACAGAAACAGCAAGAATCAGAGATCAACTTAGAAAATGTGCTCTTAATAAAGGAATCACCAGGAGCTCAGGGACTCTTATGGAAGAATAGGAGGGAAAATTGAGGGCAGTTTGTGGAAAGTTTAAAGAAGGATTGAGGGATCTGCTGGTGAGAGGAACTCCACAGGAAGACCAACAGACTCAACTAACCTGGACACTTGGGGTCTCTCAGAGACTGAACCACCTCAATAAAATTCTGGCAAACCGAATCCAAGAGCACATCAAAACAATCATCCACCATGATCAAGTAGGCATCATCCCAGGCATGCAGGGATGGTTTAATATACGGAAAACCATCAACATAATCCATTATATAAACAAACTGAAAGAACAAAACCACATGATCATTTCATTAGATGCTGAGAAAGCATTTGCCAAAATTCAACACCCCTTCATGATAAAAGTCCTGGAAAGAATAGGAATTCAAGGCCCATACCTAAACATAGTAAAAGCCATATACAACAAACCAGTAGCTAACATTAAACTAAATGGAGAGAAACTTGAATCAATCCCACTAAAATCAGGGACTAGACAAGGCTGCCCACTCTCTCCCTACTTATTCAATATAGTTCTTGAAGTTCTAGCCAGAGCAATCAGACAACAAAAGGAGATCAAGGGGATACAGATTGGAAAAGAAGAAGTCAAAATATCACTATTTGCAGATGATAGGATAGTATATTTAAGTGATCCCAAAAGTTCTACCAGAGAACTACTAAAGCTGATAAACAACTTCAGCAAAGTGGCTGGGTATAAAATTAACTCATATAAATCAGTAGCCTTCCTCTACACAAAAAAGAAACAGGCCAAGAAAGAAATAAGGGAAACGACACCCTTCATAATAGTCCCAAAAAATATAAAATACCTCGGTGTGAGTTTAACCAAGCAAATAAAGGATCTCTATGATAAGAACTTCAAGTCTCTGAAGAAGATCTCAGAAGATGGAAAGATCTCCCATGCTCATGGATTGGCAGGATTAATATAGTAAAAATGGCTATTTTATCAAAAGGGATCTACAGATTCAATGCAATCCCCGTGAAAATACCAAGCCAATTCTTCAGAGAGTTAGACAGAACAATTTGCAAATTCATCTGGAATAACAAAAAACCCAGGATAGCCAAAACTATCCTTAACAATAAAAGGACTTCTGGGGGAATCACTATCCCTGAACTCAAGCAGTATACAGAGCAATAGTGATAAAAACTGCATGGTATTGGTACAGAGACAGACTGATACACCAGTGGAATAGAAATGAAGACCCAAAAATGAACCCACACTCCTATGGTCACTTGATTTTTGACAAAGGAGCCAAAACCATGCAATGGAAAAAAGAAAGCATTTTCAGCAAATGGTGTTGGTTCAACTGGAGGTCAGTATGTAGAAGAATGCATATCGATCGATGCTTATCACCCTGTACAAAGCTTAAGTCCAAGTGGATCAAGGACCTCTGCATCAAACCAGATACACTCAAATTAATAGAAGAAAAAGTGGGGAAGCATCTTGAACACATGGGCACTGGAGAAAATTTCCTGAACAAAACACCAATGGCTTATGATCTAAAATCAAGAATCGACAAATGGGATCTCATAAAACTGCAAAGCTTCTGTAAGGCAAAGGACACTTTTGTTAGGACAAAATGGCAACCAACAGATTGGGAAAAGATCTTTACCAATCCTACAACAGATAGAGGGCTTATACCCAAAATATACAAAGAACTCAAGCAGTTAGACCACAGGGAGACAAATAACCCTATTAAAAAATGGGGTTCAGAGCTAAAACAAAAATTCACAGATGAGGAATGTCGAATGGCTGAGAAACACCTAAAGAAATGTTCAACATCTTTAGTCATAAGGGAAATGCAAATCAAAACAACCCTGAGATTTCACCTCACACCAGTAAGAATGGCTAAGATCAAAAACTCAGGTGACAGCAAATTCTGGCAAGGATGTGGAGAAATAGAAACACTCCTCCACTGTTGGTGGGATTGCAGACTGGTACAACCATTCTGGAAATCAGTCTGGAGGTTCCTCAGAAAATTGGACATTGAACTACCTGAGGACCCAGCTATACCTCTCTTAGGCATATACCCAAAAGATGCCCCAACATATAACAAAGATACATGCTCCACTTTGATCATAGCAGCCTTATTTATAATAGCCAGAAGCTGGAAAGAACCCAGATGCCCTTCAACAGAGGAATGGATACAGAAAATGAGGTACATCTACACAATGGAATATTACTCAGCTATCAAAAACAATGCCTTTATGAAATTCATAGGCAAATGGTCGGAACTGGAAAATATCATCCTGAGTGAGGTAACCCAATCACAGAAAAACATACATGGTATGCACTCATTGATAAGTGACTATTAGCCCAAATGCTTGAATTAACCTAGATGCACAGAACACATGAAACTCAAGACAGATGATCAAAATGTGAATGTTTCACTCCTTCTTTAAAAGGGGAATAAGAATACCCTTGGCACGGAATAGGGAGACAAAAGGAACACCCATTAGAACAGAGGCAGAAGGAATACCCATTCAGAGCCTGCCCTACATGTGGCCTATACATATACAGCCACCAAACTAGATAAGATGGATGAAGCAAAGAAGTGCAGGCGGATAGGAACCGGATGTAGATCTCTCCTGAGAGACACACCCAGATATCAGCAAATACATAGGTGAATGCCAGCAGCAAACCACTGAACTGAGAACGGGACCCCCGTTGAAGGAATCAGAGATAGGACTGGAAGAGCTTGAAGGGGCGCGAGACCCCATATGAACAACAGTGCCAAGCATCCAGAGCTTCCAGGGACTAAGCCACTACCTAAAGACTGTACATGGCTCTCCTGGGCTCCAACCTCATAGGTAGCAATGAATAGCCTAGTAAGAGCACCAGGGGAAGGGGAAGCCCTTGGTCTTGCTAAGACTGAACCCCCAGTTAATGTGATTGTTGGGGGGAGGGTGGTAATCGGGGGAGGTGGGGGAGAGGAAGCCCATATAAAAGGGGAAGGGGAAAGGTTAGGGGGATGTTGGCCAGGAAACCGGGAATAGGAATAACAATCAAAATGTAAATAAGAAATACTTAAGTTAATAAAGATAAAAAAAAAGAAGAAGAGGAGCAGAACAGTGATATAGAAGATGGAGTTGAATGCAGAGGTCAGAATAAATTTTATTTGGACTTCACAGTTAGTGAACCTGATTTTTCCTTACCTCTTAATCTGGAGTTAACAAATTAATAATTTATTTGTATATTCCCAAGTCATGTGAATTCTAATTGATGTTGATCATAAATATGATGTTTGGTTGAAGTCATTGATCAAATGACTTATATATCACTGATTTAGAAGCAGTGGTTATTAAATTGAATAGTGGTTAATGGTTGTTTGTGAGAAATCTCAAAAATATTTAAGGGAATTGATCTAGATCTATAAAGGACCTAGGTGAGTTTTGTTTCTTTATTTTGAGATGGGTGTGACTAACTCCACTGTAGAAAAGCTCATTAGATTTTTTTTCTTTCTAAAAGCAAAAACTCATGCATGCTTACCTTATTATTTAGAATTTAATACACTCCCCCCCCCTTTTTTTGGTGTCTCATTAAGCTTTTCCGGATCTTTCTTATTAATTGAAGTAGTGGTTCACATAGAAGCCATAGAGTTTTTTGAAATGTTCCTCAAATCTTGATTTCTTTTGAGAACTCTGAGTGCATCCATGCATGTGATACTTGTGATACCATGGTGACACAGGTAGTGATACATACCAGGCCAATAGCAAGTTCTTCATGTCATTCATACCCTTGTATTCTACATAGACTTACCTGTCTTTGTTAGTTCTGATAAATATGGTTATTTTAGTATTCTGTTGTTCTGTATATTTCATTTTCAGATAATATGAGCATAAACTTGATTTCAAGATGCCCAAAAAGGAAATAGAAATGTAACGAATTGTATTAAATAACATTCAGGAAAGTGACTTTTGAATAGTAAAATATGAAACAGATTTAGATGTCCTCTATTTGGCAGAACAGTACATGCAAGGAAACAATTAAAAATTTACTTGAACATTGAAAACATTTCTCTAGACTTCTCCTGAACCCCAGTTACCTGATCTCACAGCTCTATCCTGACATAAGAGGTGTTTCAAATATATTAAGTAATTCAACAGAAATTGAAACCTCTATCAAGCTGCATTTTCTTATTATAAATTGTGGGCAAAAGCACGTACCTTAATGATCTGCCTTATATAAAACTGTTTTGTGCTACAAACAAGCCCTGCATATGTAATGTAGGTGCCAGGTTCTCAGATTCAGTAAATGTGTGTCAAACATCCTCACTGAAGAATTCAGGATGTGCTGAATACTCTATGGGAAGCATGTTTGGCACTTCCCGGCTGATAAATAAGTCTGCAAGTGTCTCTAATACAAAGTCTCTCTCTGAAAAGTAAACAAAGGGTGAGCTCTTTGTCTATCCTATTAATTTCAATGACTGTCCCTTTCTATAACTTAAAGGTTGCTAAAGCCCAGAGATACGTGATTACTTACTGTCAAGACTTACATTTGTGTTTGGTGATTTATCCTACTATAAAACAAACAAATACAACTAAATAAATAAAATTATATCTTATTATATTTACACTTACTTTTATGTATATTTATATATTACATACATTTATATTATTTATATATATTATGCTATAATGTATTCTATAGGTATATATTTTATATTGTTATATATTATACAGGTATATTTATTTTATATTATAAATTTTATATTTTATTTTATAAAATATATATTTCGTATCATAAATATTTTATATCATTTATTTATATTGATATTGTATTATATAGATGTACTGTATTATACAAATGGATTATCTTTATATTTATTAATATTTATATTTAAATAAAATATAAAAATAAATTAAAATGCAAAAAATTAATGTCAACCTTATTTTGTAAGAAATGTTCTATTTTTTCCATATCTTTCTTATCTTGAGAGAATTCATATTTTGCAGCCTTTCTCTATCATCAAGGACATAGCACTTCCCTTAGGGTATTTAATTTCTGATAAGATTGTCATTTGAGTTCTGGTCTCCTCTAGCTAAGGTTCTGTTTGTTGTCTTCCCTGTTCAGAAGGGTGATTCTAATGAGACTTGGACAAGAATTCTTTTCTTTCTTGTGTTTCACAGAACAACTCAATTGTAGATTGTAAAAAGTTAGCCTTCTATCAATTTTGGCAAATTTTCAGTTATTTCATTTTTTTTTTTTTTTTTTTTTTTTTTTTGGAGCTGGGGACCCGAACCCAGGGCCTTCGCCTCCTAGGCAAGCGCTCTACCACTGAGCTAAATCCCAACCCCCAGTTATTTCATTTTTATTTTTTGTACACGCCTTGGTTTTTTTTTTTTTTTTTTGGATATTTTTTCTTTACATTTCAAATGCTACCCCCTTTCCTGTTTCCTGTCCATAAACTGCCTATCCCATCTCCCTACCCCTTCTCTGTGAGAATATTACCTCGCTCACCCCACGCACACCTTCCCACCTCCCCTCCCTGACATGTCCCTATATTGGGAGATGAAGACTGGGCAAGACCAAGGGCTTTTCCTCCTGTTTTTGACCAACAAGATCATCCTCTGCTACATATGCCGCTGGAGCCATGGTTCTGTCTATGTGTACTCTTTGTTGGATGGTGGTTTAGCCCCAGGGAACTCTGGTTGGTTGGTTGGTATTGTTGTTCTTATGGGGATGCAAGCCCTGTAAGCTCTTTTGATTTTTTTTTTTTACTCCCGCAATGGGGACCCTGTTTTCAGTTCAAGTGTCCACATCTGTATTTGTCATGCTCTGGCAGAGTCCCTCAGGAGATAGCTATATCAGGCTCATATCAGCATGTACTTCTTGGTATCAGCATATTGTCTGGGCTTGGTGGATGTATGCATGTATATGGGCTGGATCCCCAGGTGAGGCAGTCTCTGGATGGTCTTTCTTTCAGGCTTTGCTCCAAATGTTGTCTCCATATCTCCTCTTATGAGTATTTTTGTTCCCCCTTCTAAGAAGGACTGAAGCATCCACACTTTGGTCCTCCTTCTTGAGCTTCATGTGGTCTGTGGGCTATATCATGGGATATCCAAGTTTGGGGTTAATATCCACTTATCAGTGAGTGGATACCATGTGTGTTTGTTGTGATTGAGTTACTTAACACAGTAAGATATTTTTTAGTTCCATCCATTTGTCTATGAATTTCATGACGCCATTGTTTTTAATACCAAAGTAGTACTCCATTGTGTAGATGTATCACATTTTCTGTAGCCATTCCTCTGTTGAGAATCATCTGGGTTCTAACCAGCTTCTGGCTATTATAAATAAGGCTGCCATGAACATAGTGGAGCATGTGTCTTTATGTATGTTGGAGTATTTTGGGGTATATGCCCAGGAATGGTATATCTGGGTCCTCAGGTAGTGCTATGTCCAGTTTTCTGAGGGACCTCCAATCTGATTGCAGAGAAATTTTCCCTAGTACCCTTGTGTTCAAGGATCTTCCCGACTTTTTCTTTTATAAAGTTTGAGTGTATCTGGTTTTATGTAGAGGTCCTTGATCCACTTCAATTTAAGCTTTGTACAGGTCGATAAGAATGGATCAATTTGCATACTTCTACACACTGACTTCCAGTTGACCTAGCACCATTTGTTGAAAATGCTATCTTTTTTCCATTGGATGGTTATAGCTCTTTTGTCAAAGTTCAAGTGAATATAGGTTTATGGGTTAATTTTTGGGTCTTCAATTCTATTCTCTTGATCTACCTGCCTGTCTCTGTACTAATACCATGCAGTTTTATCCTGATTGCACTGTAATACAGCTTGAGGTCAGGGATGGTGATTCCCCCGTTCTTTTATTGTTGAGGACAGTTTTAGCTATCCTCAGTTTTTTGTTATTCCAAATGAATTTGCAAATTGCTCTTTTTAACTCTCTGAAGAATTGAGTTGGAATTTTGATGGACATCGAATTGAATCTGTAGATTGATTTTTGCAAAATGGCCATTTTTACTGTATTAATCCTGCCAATCCATGAGCATGCAAGGCCTTTCCATCTTCTGAGATCTTTCTCAATTTCTTTCTTCAGAGACTTGAAGTTGTCAAACAGAACTTTCATTTGCTTGGTTTGCGTCACACTGAGGTATTTTTTGTTATTTGAAGGTTGTCATTTCCCTAATTTCTTTCTCAGCCTGTTTATCCTTTGAGTAGAGGAAGGCAACTGAATTTTTGAATTAATTTTATACCCAGCCACTTTGCTGAAATTGTATATCAGGCTTAGTAGTTCTCTGGTGGAACTTTTGGGGTCACTTAAGTATACTGTCATATCATCAATGAATAGTGATATTTTGACTTTTTCATTTCCAACTTGTATCCCTTTTACCTCCTTTTGTTTTCTGATTGCTCTGGTTAGGACTTTGAATACTACATTGAATAGGTAGGATAAGAGTGGGAAGACTTGTCTAGTTCCTGATTTTAGTAGGACTGCTTCAATTTTCTCTCCATTTAATATGATGCTGGCTATTGGTTTTCTGTAAATTGCTTTTACTTTGTTTAAGTGTGGGCCTTGAATTACTGATCTTTTCAAGACTTTTCACAGGAAGGGATGTTGAGTTTTGTCAAATGCTTTCTCAGCATCTATTGAGAGCATCATGTGGTTTTTATCTTTGAGTTTGTTTACATAGTGGATTATATTGACGGACTTATATGTATTGAACCATCCCTACATCCCTGGGATGAAGCCTACTTGATCATGGTGGATGATGGTTTTGATATGTTCTTGGATTCAGTTTGTGAGAATTTTATTGAGCATTTTTGCATCAATATTCATATGGGAAACTGGTCTGAAATTCTCTTTCTTTCTTGGGTCTTTGTGTGATTTAGGTATAAGCATAATTGTGGCTTCATAGAAGGAATTGGGTAGTGCTCCTTCTGTTTCTATTTTGTGGAATAGTTTGGATAGTATTGGTATGAGGTCTTCTATGAAGGTCTGATAGAATTCTGCACTGAACGCATCTGGACCTGGGCTCTATTTGGTTGGGAGACTTTTAATAGCTCTTATTTCTTTTGGAGTTATGGGACTGTTTAGATACTTTATCTGATCATTATTTTATTTTGGTACCTCGTATCTGTATAGAAATTGTCCATTTCCTCCCGATTTTCCAGTTTTGCTGAATATAGGCTTTTGTAGTAGGATCTGATGTTTTTTGAAATTTCTCAGATTCTGTTGTTATGTCTCCCTTTTCATTTCTGATTTTGTTAATTTGAATACACACATTGTGTCCTCTGGTTAGTCTGGCTAAGGGTTTATCTATCTTGTTGATTTTCTTAAAGAACCAGCTTCTGTTTTTGTTCCTTCTTTGTATAGTCCTTTTGTTTCTAGTTGGTTGATTTCCGCCCTGAATTTGATTATTTCCTGCCTTCTACTCCTTTTGGGTATATTTGCAACTTTTGTTCTAGAGCTTTTACGTAGGCTGTCAAGCTGCTAATGTATGCTCTCTTCAGTTTCTTTTTTATGGCACTCAGAGATATGAGTTTTCCTCTTAGCATTGCTCTGATTGTGTCTAATAAGTTTGGGTATGTTGTGCCTTCATTTTCATTAAATTTTAAAAAGTCTTTATTTTCTTTCTTTATTTCTTCCTTGACCAAGTTACCATTAAGTAGAGCATTGTTCAACTTCCATGTGTATGTTGGGTTTCAGCTGTTTTTATTATTATTGAAGACCAGCCATAGTCTGTGGTGATCTCATATGATGCATGGGATTATTTCTATCTTCTTGTATCTGTTGAGGCTGTCTATTGACCAATTATATGGTCAGTTTTGGAGAAGGTACCATGAGGTGCTGAGAAGAAGGTATATTCTCTTGTTTTAGGAGGAAACGTTCTATAAATATCTGTTAAATTCATTTGGTTCATAACTTCTGTTAGTTTCTCTGTGTCTCTGTTTAGTTTGTTTCCATGATCTCTCCATTGATGAGAGTTGGGTGTTGAAATCTCCCATTATTACTGTGTGAGGTGCAGTGTGTCCTTTGAGATTTAGTAAGGTTTCTTTTATAAATGTAGGTGCCCTTGCATTTGGATCATAGATATTTAGGTTTTAGAGTTCATCTTGAATATGTAGTGTCCTTCCTTATCTTTTTTTGACAAATTTTTGTTGAAAGTTGATTTTATTCAATATTAGAATGGCTCTTCCATCTTGTTTCTTGGTACCATTTGCTTGGAAAATTGCCTTCCAGTCTTTTCTCTAAAGTAGTGTCTGCCTTTCTCACTGAGGTGTGTTTCCTGTATGCAGCAAAATTCTGAGTCCACTTTATGTATCCAGTCTGTCTGTCTATCTCTTTATATTGGGGAATTGAGTCCATTGATGTTGAGAGAGTGTAGCGACCAATGTTTGTTGTTTCCTGTTACTTTTCTTGTTAGAGGTGAAATTATGTTTTTTTGTCTCTCTTCTTTTGGGTTTGTTGCCAGAAGATTATTCTCTTGCTGTTTTTAGGGTGTAGTTTCCTTCCTTGTGTTGGAGTTTTCTATCTACTATCCTTTGTAGGGCTGGATTTGTAGAAAAATATTGTGTAAATTTGGTATTGTCATGACATATATTGGTTTCTCCATCTATGTTAATTGAGAGTTTTGCTGAATATAGTAGCCTGGGCTGGCATTTGTGTTCTCTTAGGGTCTGTATGACATCTGCCTAGGATCTTCTGGCTCTCATAGTTTCTGGTGAGAAGTCTGATGTAATTCTGATAAGTCTGTTTTTATATGTTACTTGATCTTTTTTCCCTTACTGCTTTTAATATCCCTTCTTTTTTGTGCATTTGGTGTTTTGACTATTATGGAATGGAAGGAATTTCTTTTCTGGTCCAATCTATTTGGAGTTCTGTAGGCTTCTTGTATGTTTATGGGCATCTCTTTCTTATGTTAAGGAAGTTTTCTTCTATAATTTTGTTGAAGATATTTACTAGCCCTTTAAGCTGGTAGTTTTCACTCTCTACTATGCCTATTATTGTTAGGTTTGATCTTTTCATTGTTTCCTGGATTTCCTAGGAACTTTTGGGTTAGGAACTTTTTGTGTTTCACTTTTTCTTTGATGGTTGTGTCGATGTTTTCTATGGAATCTTCTGCCCCTGAGATTCTCTCTTCTATCTCTTGTATTCTGTTGTTGATGCTTGCATCACTGACTCTTGATCTCTTTTCTAGGTTTTCTATCTCCAGGGTTGTCTCCCTTTGTGATTTCTTTAATGTTTCTATTTCCATTTTTAAATCCTGGATGGTTTTGTTGAATTCCTTCAACTGTTTGGTTTTGTTTTCCTATAATTCTTTAAGGGATTTTTGTGTTTCCTCTTTAAGGGCTTCTACTTGTTTACCTGTGTTGTCCTATATTTTTTAAGGCAGTAATTTATGTACTTTTTAAAGTTCACTATCATCATCATGAGATTTCATTTTAAATCCAAATCTTGCTTTCCGGTGTGTTTGAATATCCAGTATTTGCTTTGGTGGGAGAAATGGGCTTTGATGACGCCAAATAGTCTTGATTTCTATTGCTTCGCTTCCTGAACTTGGCTCTCACCATCAGGTTGTCTCTGGTCTTGACTTGTCTACCTGTCTATGACAGGGGTTTGACCTTCCTGTAAACCTGTGTGTCAGCACTCCTGTAGACCTGTTTTCTTTCAGTGGGATCTGGATACAGAGAGCTGTGTGACTGGGTCAGTTTCGGGTATAGGCAGAAATCGTAAGGGTCCTGTCCAAAACTGCTCCTGGGTTTGTGTCCTAGATCCTCCAGGCAGGTCGCTTGGAGCAGAAGGATTGGTCTTAACTCTGCTCTCAGGTGTGTCCTGGCTCCTGGGGGTTGGCTTTCAGCTCAGTGTGCAGAAGGAAACCGGAAGTGTCTTGTCCCTGTCTGCTCCTAGGTTCCTGTGTCCAGAGGGCACAGAGGGCACTTGACACATTCCTTTTGGGTCACGAGTGTTAGCAGAAGTAATTGTGTCCTCTGAGTTCTCAGGATTGCTATACTTCTGAGAGTCCGTCTCTGTCCCCCACCAATGATATTCATTTAATGACCAAATACTTAAATTTTTAAATTAGATTTTATTTTGTAAGATTCACAGAGGGAGTAGGGGAAACAGATAATTTCTTTTGCAAGACAAAAGCATACACAACTCATATATGTGTGGGAATGAAAGTCTCAGAAATGTGAAAAATGCTTAGAGAGAGAAGAATATCTTCTGACAATTCATACAGCTGTGATCAAGGACATAATGGAAATGACTGTGGCTTCAAGATCTCCACATGGATATAAAAGACTAGGGAGGTTGTGTTGAATTATTGCCAAAGGTGAATTCATCGGTCTTCTGCAATCTCTTCTTAATATCTGTTATTCCTATAATCCAGAAAAAAACCTCAGTGTGAAAGATATAAAAACTAATTAAAGTCTTAATCAATATCATATTATTATGAAATACTGCACAAGAGGATAGAATAATTAGAAACACCAATCTTATATAAAATGCCTAAATATTTAGAAGTTTGAAGAGCTTGAAAAACAAATATTATCTTCAACTTAATAGAAACATTTTTGAGAAATACTGCTTTAATATTTGTTTTCAAAGACATTAAAAATTATTCTTCTCCTAAATGAAAATATGGAACATATACACAGACAGAGAAACCCAAAGAGAGAGACACAGACACACAGAAATATTAATGGGGTGGAAGGGATGGCGGGAAACAACATAGTAGTGATTTGACAGAGGAAAGAAAGGGAAAAATAAATTATATGATTGTATTTTAGTTAATTATTCATTAAAATAAAATAAGTCTTAGATAATTGTGACAGAATTAAAAAAATTTTCCTTGGTGGAAAAATTTTTAGCTACTACAGTAATGAAGTAAAAATTTTACCACTTTCAGAAATGTCAAAAATTAAACTGTAAACTATAAAAAGGAGAAAGACAACTCTTGAGGTACTAGATGAATTCTATTGTGTTCCTATTGTAAAACCCAAGAGAAAGCACTAATGTTCATCAATTTTCTTAAGCAGCACTTTGTTGTATTATCATCCCTTCTAATCATGTGGATTGTATAAATTGTAAACATCAGGAACAGTATGTAAAGCATTTGTAGTTATTCATCACTCACCACAAACAGAAAATGTGTCATTAATTTCAGTGGTTTACTACATGTGAGTTATCCTCTTTGCAATAATAAGTAATCTGCACATCATTTTATTAAGCAAGTATATCTATTAATCAGCCTTCAATCTTCTTGGCATTATAATGCATCTATCATAGTATTGTATTTTCATACATTCCATATCCTTGATTCCAGATGTTTGTTACACGTAAATATGACAATTTGTTGACAATTTCATGAAAAAAATATTTCCCTGATCTATTTCTCTTTTCCTTTCAGGAGTTGGAATTTTCAAATTTGTTTGCTGTTCTTCACTGTATTCATTCATTTTTTGCTGCCAAAGTAGCTTGTTTGGACCCTCTGTTTTTAGGTAATCAGGCTGCTACTTCCACTGCTGCTGCCAGCTCTGCTTCTACAAGCAAGGCAAAACACATGGCTTGACATGCTGAGCTCTTCCTGACAGCCTGCAGGGTCACTCGCTCCCTACTTCCACCCTAGAGAGACCATGCTGTCACCAAGTCAATCATGGAGTCAGATTGCAATTCCAGCAGCAGAAAGGTCAGGAGGCATCTGCAAATGACCCTGGGAGGGCAGAGAAAATTATTCATTCTCCACTGATCTCTATCACGATACAGCTGTCACCGTGTTTGGTGACAAAGGGATGATTGGTGTAAAGTATGTAAATAATATAAAAATTGTAAGCTACCTATAAATAAAATACCAATTAAATGACTATTTCTCTATTTTAGATGATTTTCTATGACAAATGCATATTGGGCCAGATCATGAATCAATGCCCTATCATTGTATTATGAGTGTAAAGAAGTTAAAAAAAAATAAAAGCAAGGCAAGTAGCATGCACATTAAACAGACAAACAAACAAACAACAAAATGAAAACAAATGACCTCAAAGACAGAAGCACCTTAACTTATCCGTGTGAGTTACTTCCTATATTTCCATCCCATGGTTCCATATGAGCACTCCAGCTGTGTTTATCTTATTGTAAAATATTCTGGAGAATTAATAAAGACAATTACATTGGCTTGTGAAAACACCCTAGGAAATGAAACATTTCTTCTTTGGTGAATGCTACTAATATGTTTTATATTAGAAAATGGTATTAATCATGAATGTCAAAAACATTCTACATTTAAACACATTTCTTCTTTTTTTGCTTAATGAGGTTTATGAACAAATTAACATTAATAAATTTAAATGTCCCAAAACTCTTGCAGAAAATAATCAATAAATTCTGTGTAAGAAACAAGTCTTTGTTATAGTTTTCTCTTTAGTCATTAACTAAAAAGTTCCTGAAAGGTACTCTCAGAGGTTATGAAAACTGGTGATATTTTCATTTGAGTTTACTTATGTGTAAATCAAGTGAGATTTGAAAACAAGCATCAAACAAGCATCGTGTTATAAAGTTCCATGGAAAGGGACTGAATAGTGTCCGAGGAGGTAGGCCGCTGCAGGTAGCTTGTTTCAGCACTAGGAAGGGGTGTGCACTCATAGCCAAGAACTGGAGATTGATCATCATACAAAGCAAGAAGCAGTCTCTGTCCTTTACTAAGGCTCTGTTGGTGTCTGCTTTAAACAACTAGCTGCTTGATCAAAAGTAAACAAATAAAGCCCACTTTTATTGGTACACATTTCAATTGTACATTGTTTGATTCCCCTTAAAATGACCAGATTTCTAATAAGTAGGTCAGTATCCCTTCCTTAAATAGGAAACAATCCCACATTAGACTCAAGAGGAAAGCAAAATCTTTTCTTTAAAGGAACACTTACGCCTAAGTGTAAAGTCATCAAATAGTGAACTATTTTCATAATAATTAGAAATACTAATTTATTTTACACTGGATTAAGTGAAATCTTAAAATGAGATATGGAAATGTTAAGTTAGATCTAAAGATGCCTTGCCAACAGAACATGGGAATTTGATAATAGAGGTTTATATATTCTATTTGAACAAGGAATTTCAGTGTATACCCACAATAATCACTTGGGGAGTACTGCTTACTAGAGCCACCAAACACAAAGGCTATGGTAATTCTGAATTTCACTAAGTTCTGAGTTCCACCTGTCTAACATAGAGGAGAAAGAGTAGAGAGAGACACCCTTGCTATCTCTTTTGGAAGTTCTGCTGCTGCACATGGCAGGTGCTGCACCCAGGGTGGGTGACCACTGGAATTTAAAACATACAGTCTCCTGTAATCATTCAAAACAACTTCATAGAGCTGAAGAGATGGCTTAGTGGTTAAGAATCTTTACTGCTCTTTCAGGGGACCTGGATTTGATTGCAGCACCCACACAGTGACTCACAGTCATCTGGAACTGCAATTTCAGGGGTTTTAATGCCCTCCTCAAAACTCAGTAGCACCAGATACACATGTGCATATACAAACATGCAGGAGAAACATCGCCTAAAAAATCTAAAAGTAGATTTTACGAAGCTCTATTTAAACATACAAACCCAAGTTAAGTCTTTTTTGCTGTTGTTGTTATATTAACTATTCTATCAGTGCCCCTGTTGTAAAAACCAGCTGAACTGTGAGATTAGATCTGAGTATAGAACTTGTACCCTATGTGTGTTTGTAGACACATGAATATATGTATAGAGACAAGTATAAAATGTTGAGCTTAATTATACTGAAAGAAAATGTTTCACATGCATATATAGCTATATATGTACTGAGCTATAAAGTGCTGGTTGAATTAAAACCTACTAGAACAACCTTATTTTTGTTACTTTTTATAATATTGGTTAAAATATCACCCAAGCTGAAATTTCTATTTAACATGATTAGTATAATAGGTACCAATTAGGAAAATAGTTTTCTGGTTTTCATTCATTTACCAGTTAGTATTTAATGCTTTCTTTATAGTGTAATTAAGCACTGTGAGATGCTATGACTTTGGCTACTTAAATGAGAAAATCGTAGAAATTCATGAAAATACAGATTTCAACTTTGCAGTAAGTTAGGTTAAGATATAGATTTTTTTTCTAACAATCCCAAGTTTGAGTATTAAGCAAACATGAGAATGCTTAATGATGTGTTAACCCCTTCAGTGCGTTTTTGGATGTGTATGCACATAAGTGTGTGTGTGTGTGTGTGTGTGTGTGTGTGTGTGTGTGTGTGTGTGTGTGTGCCTGTGTAGATCATTAAAGGGCTTATTATAGTGTACACACTGCAAGCTTAAAGGAAAATGTAGTTAAGTGCTTTAGAGAGAGGAGTTTAAAACAGCTAAGATGAGAATGTCTTTTCTGTGGTAAACATAAAAAAATTATCTGAAATAAAGTGCATCAAAGCAGGAGGACTTGAATTTGTTATAGTTTAACTCCAAAATTACCTTAATAGATGATTTAAATATAACAAATACCCAATGCTTCCTATCTAATTCTATTTTATAGAGCAGAATGTGCTAGTAATTTCTTACTCATATTTCAGGCATTAGCTGACTTCTTGTTTTAAAACTTTTGCTTATAAACCTGTCATTCAGCAAGAAGAAAAGAAATTGAAGTCCAGTCAATATTGGCAAGCAGAGAAGGCACTTCCACATAGGCAGTGTGGTTGTTCGCTCGTATATTAGCTAATGAATCCACATATCCCTCATTGACAGTGACTAAGATTGTTCATAGTATAGTCCGGGTTGAACGCTGGGCTTAAGTGAAGCTTGACTTCTGAGGAAACCTCAATCTGAACAATCACTTCATTTTATTGTTTCAAACCAGCAGTGTGGAGAAGCTTTATCAGTGCAGGCACATGCTTGTGCTTAACTTTGTAAGGTAAGTGTCTGTGCTCTAACCCAACATTTTGGTTATGTTGGTATTGATGGTCTCATACACTAAAGGTCTATCTCAATCCATACCTTTAAAAATCACTGTTTGTGTTTTGTTCTGACTCCTTAATACTTTAAATCATGTCACTTTACATTATAGCTTACCTTTAAAGTAAACTAAAATATTATAAATATATATTTTATACATATTACAATGCAATGAAAAAATAAAATGTAAAATGTAAATATATTTATTTCCTATTTAAATGTTTTGGTGGATGTTTGTAAAATGTTAATTCAGATCTGTGAAAATTTGCCACTCTGTCTTTGAGTTCATTAATGTACAATTACTAAAAAAATACATTTTTTAATGAATCATACTAGAAAATAAAAATGAAAGTTTTTCTATGTTCAATTTTGCATTTCTTTGTCTCTAAGATTAATACACATTTACACTATAGTCCTAATAGAATGAACCTCAAGGTAAAAGGGAAAATCTGACCTCTACCCAGAGTACAAACCATTTAGAACATAATCTGCTCTGGCTGATTAATATTCATAAATATTTGATGTCTGACCTCTGAAAGTCTGTGAAGACCTAAGAAAGGTGCCATTCACTAAGTTAGTTAAACAATGTAGGAGTTGCAACTTTTGAAAGCATTACCACTTTGATAACTATATAATGGTTCATTAGGGATGGGATCTAGATTTGGGAAGCCAGGGCAAGGACAATATTATCTTGTCACTAATAATTAATGAGCAATTATTGTGCCATCCCCAAACCACAATCGTTTTTCATGTGATTTCAGTGTCACAAGAGCACGATCACAGGAATCACTTTAAAACAGCGCTGATATTCATATTGTCCTTGCTATTAAATGAACTTTTATAACTTGTCCAACTTGCCTTGCAGTTTAAAAACAGAAAGAAAATTAAACCTCTTCTGAAATAAAATACTATCCTTCACATATAATTCCAATAACTGAAGTAAATACTCAGAGAGGGGGTGATAGGGTAACTATAAACAACACTAAAATAAACAGACATGAATGAAATATTTTACGTTGATATACAAGACCATGCACTAAAGTGTCTTTACAAAAAAAATTCATGTGTGTTAGACCACTACAATGCTGGTCGAATGTCATTGATTCTATCCCTAGCACAGCAAATAATAATTATAATTAATGTAATAATAAAATAATTCAGTATTTTAAAATGCAATAGATGTAGTTATTCTAAGAAAATATATGAACAAAATTAACACGATGTACATTTTCTCTTTTTAAAAATTGTTTATTTTATGTATATGAGTGCTTTATTTGCATGGACAACTGCTTGGGAGAAGAGGGCATCAGATCACATTATAGATGATTGCAAGCCACCATGTTATTGCTAGGGATTGAACTCAGGACATCTGAAAGATCAGCTAGTGCTCTTAGCACCTCTACAGCCCCAATATTTTCTTTTAAAAATATTTTTTTAATTTTTAAGCATTTCATACACCATATTTTTATCATATTCAGCTCCTTTTTTTAAACTCCTCCATGACATATCCCTGATTTCCTACAAAGTTAGCATTTTGTTTTTAGACTGTTTAGTTTCTTTTTTGTTTCTGGGTATCATGGGGCAGAAAGCAATCTCCTGGAGCATGGTTAACCTACAAGGATACATCACAATCCTCCACCTGTAGTTATCAATTGCCAAAAGCTCCCCTCAGCTAGAGGTGGCGTATTATACCCAGCTCCCCTTTCTATTCAATTTTAAGACTTTGTTTGGCTTACCTTTGCACAGTTCTTGTGAATGCTGCCACAGTTCCGATGAGTTCGTATGTACAGCTGTCTCATCAAGTCAACAAAAGTGTTCCCTATAGTCATTGACCACCTGTGGTCCTTTCAGGCCCTAGGCTCGGGAGAGGGGCATATGCTATTGGTGTCCCATTTGTGGCTAATAGTTTTAAAGTTGAGTAACAAGGATCAAATATTTGATTCATGGAATTTATATTTTTCAAATGAGAAGTAGATATTAACAAAAGGTAGAGGTGTATATGTATTTCAGAGTCAGATATTCTGTTCTAATGAACTGTAATTAAAGCTATTGTTTCAGAATTGGTTATTTGAGTTTTGATAAAGGAACATGCTCTGTACTATCAATAAGATCAAGATTTTAAACAATTTGTCTACCGTGGGTATCTCTCTCTCTCTCTCTCTCTCTCTCTCTCTCTCTCTCTCTCTCTCTCACACACACACACACACACACACACACACACACACACACACACAAAACAAATAAATAATAGACAGACAGATTGACAGATAAAATGTTATTGTCACTTTAAAAGTTTTTTCCTTACTCTGTCCTGTCTGTATCTGCTCAATTCCTGGTAGCTGTTTTCTTCTCCCTCCCTCCCTCCCTTCATCCTTCCTCCCCTCTTCCTTTCCCCCATTACTCCTCTTCTTTACTTTCTTTCTGAGCATGATATATTCCAGAGGTGAAACATAAGTAGGTGCCTTACCTCCTGGCACTCTCACTATTAATGGAATGTCTAGTTTGCAGAACAGGAGAGCTCTCTCATACTTGTACATGGCCAAAATGACACACACATAACAGGAGACATATTGGTTTCTTCTTGAGTATTGAAAAACCTGATGATCATGATGGAAGTTCTCTATGATATAAATACCAGGCAACCTCTGTAACCCTTGGTTTTCATTCTCTTAGAAATATTGAATAGGCGTTCTTATGCTGATAAAGTACATTTCATAAATTTATCATTTCTTCTTTCATTTTTGGCATACAAGACAATTTATTTCTTAGAAATTATTTTTAAACACAGATCACTCTGATTTTTTTATGATAATCTCCCGAAAGTCCATAATCTAGGCTTTAGCTTCAGAAACAGATTTATCAACCTTTTGAAATTAATTTGTGTATATTAAAGGCACTCTTTTTTGTTTTTAAACTGATACACAACTATTTGAGTAGTGTTTGCTAAACAAAATTATTCTTGGACTGATATTTTACTCAGTGGCAAAGAACTTGCCTAGCTGGCACAGCAACTTTCTAGGGAAAAGGTGAGAGTCATGAAACACAAAAAGCTGTTTGACAAAATACCAACAAGACTGATCTACTTTTTTCAGTGTGAGTCTCTGTGTGTTACACAGTCGAGGGACTGCAGGCATAATGCTTCACCCATATCTTGAATGACAAAATCATTTCTGTATTCCTCTGAGGACGTCTTGAAAGTACCATCCCATACTCTCAAGGACGTAACCTCAGCTGAGTTGGGAGTATTCTCGCGTGCCTTGTCATAAAGTAAAGTCATGAAACAAAATAATAAGAATAGTATGAAATCAGAGGAGGCTGACAAGTTTCAGAGGTATAGAGGAAGTGACAGCAGATCACAGCACAGTAATCCTTTTACAGAATATTTAGAATTTCTCAGAATTATAGTCTAGAAGATAAAGGACTAATATGGTTTGTAAAATTTTAGAAATAAGTATATGGGGTTCATGATAAGAAAAGTTTTCTGGGTTGGGGATTTAGCTCAGTGGTAGAGCGCTTGCCTAGGAAGCGCAAGGCCCTGGGTTCGGTCCCCAGCTCCGAAAAAAAAAAAAAGAACCAAAAAAAAAAAAAAAGAAAAGTTTTCTAACTATATTTAACTTGTGTACTAGAAAAGTATGCCTGGGATAAAAAGAGATGATCTGTGTCTCTTGAAATTGTCAATATTTTTGAATCAATTTATTTTTGAATAAATGAAAAATATGTTGTCATTGCAAAGCATCCCGGTTTTGGTATCTGACTTATTCTTCACCTTGCCTGATCCTCTCTGGTACTCAGTCACTATTGGGGCTGGCCCTTGGAACCAGTAGTGGATGAAGCACTAAATTCAGTTTCCAACACTGAGGGCAAAACCAAACAGCAGACCTCTCCATGGATGTGGTTCATTCATTAAGAGTACATGCTCTTTCAAAAGCTTAGGCAGCATGACCTGTAATGTCAGTGCTGTAGAGATTCTTCAGGTTTCCAGGGGCATATGCACACACACACACACATGTAGAATAAAACAAAACATGCCAAATAAGCACAAAACAAAAATCAAACAAACAAGCAAAAACTTCAAACAACTTCATCTGGGTACAGGAATGTGGGTGATACCAACATTTCTCAGATTAAGGGAAGAAACTCAGTAGTTGAAGATAGGCCAAACACGATTTCAAAACCAAATAAAAGGATGGAATATATGGCTCAGTGGTGTAGAGCTTCAGCTGATTTATAGAGGGTCAAGGATTAATTCCCAGCACCTACTTTGTGGTTCAAAACAGCAACCAACAGTTTAGGAGATCTGAATTTTTGGTTTCAGAGCCTCTGCAGGCACTGAACGGATGTGGTTCACACTTGTATATTCAGGCAAAACACTCATGCACATGAAGTGAACTAATAAAAGTATTTTAAAACAGCAAATAAAACAAACTATCTTATATTGAACTACCTCTTTGAATTTGATAATTTGTCAGATAAGATGCTTTTCCATTGATCTAAAGTGTGTATTCTAAGTAGCTCAAATATTACATTTTCTTAAGGAAATCTTGGCATTAAAAGTTAATCCTTTCTTCATAATCCAGATTTTTAATAATTTTAATTCTCAAGTATCTCTAAATGACAAAATAATCTTTACACTAACTTGGCAAATTCAACAAACTCAGCTGACCTTAAATCACAATCACATTGATACACAGAGGTGGAATGTTTATGCAAGTGTGTTGTCATAGAAGCATAAGTATTTTCAAATTCATATACATAATTTTTCATCTAAAACATAGTGGCTGCAGTGCTTTATGTGAAAGCCATTGAATTAATCGTACTGACTTGGATTTTCTCAGTACATAATTGGTTGTATTTGAAAGAATTCTGGTGATGGAGGGAATTAAAATAGTCTCAAAAAGAGCAAAATTAGTTAATTTTAACCAACAAGAAGCTAATATTACGAAGAATTGAAGAATTAGTCCAATATCATTTGAGAAAAGTACAGGAAGCAAAGCATTGCCTTAATTGTACAAAATAATAAAACTAGCAAAAACAAACTGAAGAAGGGTAAATAAAATCACAAAACTAGAAAATGCAAGACAAATATCAGATTGTGACAACAACTAAAACACAACAAGACCATAGGTGTTTGGGTTCATTTCTGCTTCTTCAGTTTTATTTCATTGATCTACCTGCCTATCTCTGTACCAAAACCATGCATGTCTTATCACTATTGCTCTGTAATACAGCTTGAGGTTAGGGATGATGAGTCCCCCAGAAGTTCTTTTATTGTTCAAAATAATTTTTGCTATCCTTGGGTTTTTGTTAATCCAAATAAATTTGCAAATTGCTCTTCCTAAATTTATGAAAAATTGAGTTGGAATTTTGATGGGATTGCTGTGAATCTCCAGATTGCTTTTGGCAAAATGGCCATTTTAACTATATTAATGCTGCCAGTCCATGAGCATGGGAGTTCTTTCCATCTTCTGAGATCTTCTTCAATTTCTTTCTTCAGAGACTTGAAATTCTTGTCATATAGATCTTTCACTTGCTTGGTTAGAATCACACCAAGATATTTTATATTATTTGGGAATATTGTGAAGGTTATCAATTCCCTAATATCATTTTTAATCTGTTTATCCTTTGAGTAGAGGAAGGCTGCTGATTTGTTAGAGTTAATTTTATGTCCAGCCACTTGGCTGAAGTTGTTTATCAGGTTTAGGAGTTCTTTAGTGGAACTTTGGGACCACTAAGTATTCTATCATATCTTCTTCAAATAGTGATATTTTTAACTTATGAACCCACACACCTCTGGTCACTTGATTTTTAACAAAAGAGTTAAACAAATCCAGTGGAAAAAAGACAGCATTTTCAACAAATAGTGCTAGTTCAACTGGCAGTCAACATGTAGAAGCTTGTACAAAGCTCAAGTCCAAATGGACCAAGGACCTCCATATAAAACCAGATACATTAAATCTATTAGAAGAAAAAGTGGAAAGAACCTCAAACACATAGGCAAAGGGGAAAATTTCCAGAAAGAATACCAATCACTTATGCTCTAAGATCAACAATCAACAAATGGGACCTCATAAAATTGCAAAGCTTTTGTATAGTAAAGGAAACTGTTAATAGGACAAAACAGCAACCAACAGTTTAGGAAAAGATCTTTGCCAAACCTACTTCCAATAGAGGGCTAATATCCAGTATATACAAAGAACTCAAGAAGTTAGACTCAAGAGAACCAAATAACCCTATTAAATATGGGTAACAGAGCTAAACAAAGAATTCTCAACTGAGGCATATTGAATGGCCTCATGAAATGTTAAAACATCTGTAGTCATCAGGGAAATGCAAATCAAAACAATCCTTAGATACTACCTCATACCAGTCAGAATGGCTAAGATCAAAATCTCAGGTGACAGCAGATTCTGGCTAGCATGTAGAGAAAGAGGAACACTCCTCCACTTTTGTGGGACTGCAAGCTAGAACGAGCACTCTGGAAATCACTCTGTTGTTTCTTCAGAAAATTGCACATAGTACTACCTGAGGACACAGCTATACCACTCCTGGACATACACCCAAAAGATGCTCCGGCATGTAACAAGGACACATGCTCCACTATGCTCCTAGTAGCCTTATTTATAATAGCTACTATTTGAAAGACCTCGATATCCTTCAACACTGGAATGGATACAGAAAATATGGTTCATCTACACAATGGAGTACTACTCAGCTATTAAAAACAATGACTTTGTGAAATTAATAGGCAAATGGATGGAATTAGAAAATATCACCCAGAGTGAGGTAATCCAATCACAAAAGAACACACATGGTATGCATTCACTGATAAGTGGATATTAGCTCAAAAGCTCAAAATACCCAGGATACAATTCACAGACCGCATGAAACTCAAGAAGGAAGAGCAAGATGTGGATGCTTCATTCCTTCTTCAAAATACTGAAGGGAGGACATACTGATACAAAGTGCGAAACAGAGGCTGAAAGAAAGACCATCCAGAGACTTCCCCATGTGGGGATCCACCCCATATACAGACACCAAACCCAGACACTAGTGTAGATGTTTAATAAGTACTTGCTAGCAGCAGCCTGATATAGTTGTCTCCTGAGAAGCTCTGTATTTTTCAAACCAAATACAGAGGCTGATGCTCACAGCCAACCATTGGACTAAGCAGTGGGTCCCCAATGAAGGAGTTTAAGAAAGGTCTGAAGGAGTTGAAGGGGTTTGCAACCCATAGGAAAGCATGTGTACTATGGTGAACACTTCCATTGCTGCACTGAGTACACACTTCTATAGCTGCCACTACAAAAATCCATAAGGTAATTTTTCAGAAAAGTGGGAATCAATCGACCTCAAGACCCAGCTATATCATTTTTGGGCATATACCCAAGGATACTGCACCACACCACAAGGAGACTTGCTCAGCTATGTTAATTGTTGCTCTATTCTTATTAGCCTGAAACTGGAAACAACTGAGATTTGCCTCAACCAAAGAAGAAATGCAGAAAATGTAGTGCAGTTTCACAATGGAGTATTACTCAGTTGTTAAAAAATGATATCATAAAATTTTCAGGCAAACAGAGGGAACTAGAAAAAAGTATCCTGAGTAAGGTAACCAGGCACAGAAAGACAAATATGGTATGTACTCATTTATAAGTGGATATTAACTGTTAAGTAAATAATAATCAGACTAAAATTCAGGAAATTACAAAGTCTAAGTAACACAGATGGCTAACAGAGAATACATGGATCTCCCTGGAAAGGGGACATAGATTATTTTTTCAGATAGACTGGAGGGCAGGGACAAATAGGAAGAAGATCAATCAGTTGGGAGGAGATGAAGGGAGAGACTACAGGAAAAGACAAGTGGGATTATATGGCATTTAGTGTGTGTAGGGTGTGTGTGTGGAAATTGAGAACAGTAGAAACTGCCAGGATTCTATGAGAGTTACCCTTGCAAGGACTCCTATTAATAGAGGATGTGGAACCTGAACTGCTAAGCTTCTATAACCAGAAAATCCTTTAACAGGTGAGTCTAGGACACCAACCCAACCAAAAAGACTTCGACTTACAATCTATTCTGCCTGCAAAATGTGCTGGGGGAATCAAGGCACAGAAATTGTGGGAGTGAGCAACAAATGGCTGGTCTAATTTGAGGTACACATCATGAGAGGAAGCCCATGACCAACACTGACTTAATGACCTGAACAAAGAAACTGGATAGGTCAGAGACCTAGGATAGAGGGAAAAGGAAAACAATAAAAAAGCAATTCCTCATATTATCTTCTAAACTTAAAGATGAGTACCTAGCTTAGTCATCATCAGAGAGATCTCTGCCTACAGAGATCAGGGAACAGAAGAAGAGACCAACAACCAAACATTAGGCAGAGAGAAACCCCAAATTGGAGATCTCCATTGGGCCCCTTCTCTTTGAGCTCAGGGAACTCTGTGGAAGAAAAGGGAAAAGAATTGTAAAGATCAAGGACACCAGGAGAACATGACCAACAGAATGAACTAAGCTCACAGGGTTCATAGAGAGCAAAGTGGCCTCAGGTAGCCTGCACTGGTCTATACTAGGTGCTCTGTATATAAATTATAGTTAAATAGCCTGGTGTTCTTTGTGAAACTCCTAACAGCAGGTGCATGGTTGTCTCTGTCTCTTTCACCTACTTTGGGGTCCCTTTTCCCTCTCCTGGATTGCCCTGCCCAGCTTTGATAGGAGGATTTGTGCCTCATCTCATTGCATCTTGTTATGCCATGTTTGTCATGTATCAAGGGAAAGCCTGCTCTTTTCTGGAAGGAGAGAGAGAAAGAGTAGATCTGGGAAGAAGGGTGGCTTGGGACAACTAGAGGCAGAGGAAATTGTAGTCAGGATTAATTGAAAAAAGAATGAAAATAAAATTTAATTCACAAATTGAAAACAATTTAAAAATGAATAGCTTTCAGCCATGAGTTTCAATTATGTAATTAATTTCCTAGCTTTATATATGCTAGGCAAGTACTATCAATGAGCTATACCTACAGCTCACTTTCTTCAAATACTTTAAAACTCCCTACCCTATTGTTTCTTTCCTTTTAGGTTTTTAACAACACGCATATCATGTATTTCCTTTGGATAATCTCAAAATTACTGTTGTAAATTTTTCACTCCTTTATTTTATTTTATTGAGTGTACAGTGCAAGAGGGACAGTATACTTAGGATACTACCCATATGTCAAGAGGAAGGAACATTTTCCTCAGCAGGGTTGATCCCTCCCTTGGGAAGGAGCACAGTCGGCCCAGATGGCTTGGTATGTAGTTCCGGTGCTTTATCAAAAGACTTTATTTCTGGTTTTCCTTATTATTCCCCAGTGCTCAATTCCTTCAGCCACTGCCATTAGCACGTCACTTTATTCTGGAGAGTAGACCAGTTACGCTGGTTAAAGCCTTTAAACCCAGCACTCGGATCTCCAGTTCCAAGGCCAGCATAGTCTGCTGAACCAAAGAGCCCTGAAAACGGATGGTGCTGGAGCATTGGACGCATACCTGGTTCTCGGTCACAGACTTTGTCGCCCTCCTCACTGTGGTGGGCTAGATTGCAATGCTGCAACTAGCTATAGGGTCTGCAGTGAGGCTTGAAGCCTAAGTTGCAAGCCTGGGTGGAACTGATGTCCGTGCAGACCTTGGTGGTAGTAGCAAATATTCAAATGAAAAGTTTCAAAGCTAAAGTGTAGAAAGGTTCGTTTTTGTCTGGTCTGTTTTCTCACCTTTCCCAGCAGTCTGCATTGCTTTAAGGAGCCAAGAAATTTACATTCATGTCCAGCCTGTTTTGTGAAATTTTGCTTAATCTTGAGGAAAATAATAGGCTGTTTATTTGTTTTTTTTTTTTTTTTTTTTTTTTTTTTTTTTTTTTTTGGAGCTGGGGACCCGAACCCAGGGCCTTATGCTTCCCTAGGCAAGCGCTCTACCACTGAGCTAAATCCCCAACCCCTTATTTGTTTCTTTAGATATTAAAAGGAGGCGGGAAGATGTAAGCCAAGGCTGTAGTGATGCTAGGGAGCCCTTCTGGTAGAGATTGTGTTATTAATTTCCTGTGGAGACCACTTCAAATTCACTGCTTCTGCTGAGAAGAGCATGGTCAGGTGAAAACCAAAAGAAATCTAGGAAGGATGGACCCAGACATACACTAGAGAGAAGAGAGAATGAAGGTCAAATCAGGGATTAGAGGAAGGACCTGACAATCTGTCACCTGACACTCTGGAGTCGAACTACCACTTCATACTAAACACATTCCTAGAATGTCACGATTGGATATTCACTCATTAGGAGTATCTGTCCTAGATCAGATGAGATTGTTCCCTTCAGAACCTTCATTTCTCTGAACTTAACACCCTAATGTTCAGGCATCATTTTTCATTTGTTTGTTTAAGAGCTGTTCAGGAAAGAGGCTTTAGACAGCCCATAGTTGGTTGTGGCAGTTATATGTACTCAACACTTTGTGACTTGATCTCAACAGTGAGGCAGACAATAAGGCACTTGGTCTCAACCCTGGCTGAGGAACGCATAAGGTACACAAAGTATTTGGGCTGCTAACCAGTATTTCTGATGTTTCAGGTTTGTCGAAATGAGTCCAAAGATGCTTTAGACATTAGAAGACCCGAAGGAAGATTCTAGAATATTCTATAACTATGAAAGCTGGATGGATCAAGTTGCTCTGTCATTTCTACAACGGAAGTTCCAGAGCTTGTCTTTGTGCTTAAAATCATCATTTGAAATGTACTCCTGTTTCTTTGGACTATGCACTCTGATGCAAACTGAGAAATTAACAATAGATAGGTCCTGACCATATTTTTCTGTAACACTTAGAAACTGCAAGTCACACTGGGTACTGGGGAACATGTCACCAATGGATAGGATCTTAAAATATAACATACTCTTCAGCTGGACCTGTATCATGGATATCATGCAGAATGGTGGGAAGTGCATTGGATGGAGGATTCTATAAAGAAATGAATGCTCTGGGGTTGGGGATTTAGCTCAGTGGTAGAGCGCTTGCCCTAGCGGAGCCAAGGCCCTGGGTTGGTCCCCAACTCGGAAAAAAAAAAAAAAAAAAAAAAAAAAAATGATAGAACTTAGGCATGTAGGACATAGCATGAAGGACACTTTTTATCATTCATCTACTCTTCTGCCTATTGCACTCTCCCAGAAGGAAATCCGTGGCTCCTCAGATACAATTACTATACACGTTCTTCTTTCAGTCATGGGATTTTAGTGGTACAAAGTAAAGCTAAAATTCTGGGGACCTCCCAAAGATCACTGGGGAACTAGTACAAATGAATTAGCCATAGTTCAATCTGTTTTTAGTTTAATATTCGCTTCTCTCATAGTGATTTCCAAAGTTTCAAATTTTCTGCCCCCATGCTACATCAGACCCTGCTTTCCACCTCCATCCTGAAAGTATGTGTAACTTTTATTTGAACCAGACCTGTCTTAGTAAGGAACCCATATTTGTAGTCCTACTAACAACTTTTTAAGTTGCTGACCCTAACTTAAAGATATGATTTTCTTTCTTTCTCAGCTTCATTTTCCTCTACTGGAAGCTTCCACAATTTACGATTCAATGTCATACTGGTTTTATTTCAAAATCTAATGGGAGAGTCTTTAAACTTTCTTAGGAGTTTTTTTGTTTGTTTTGTTTTTACTTTTTTCCCTCCTTTATTGTTTTCCCAGATATTTTATTGGATATTTTATTTATTTACATTTCAAATGTTACCCCCTTTCCAGGTCTCCCCTCTGGAAAACCCCTATCCCATCAGCCCTTCCCCTGCTTCTGTGAGGGTTCTCCCCCTACCGATGTACCGACACCCACCTATCTGCCCTGGCATTCCCCTACACTAGGGTATTGAGCCTTCACAGGACCAAGGGCCTTTCTTCCCATTGATGTCCCACAAGACTGTCTTCTGCTACATAGCATACTCTTTGGTTGATGGTTTGGTCCCTGTGAGCTCTTGCAGGTCTTGGTGGTTGATATTGTTGTTCTTCCTATGGGTTGCAAATCCCTTCAGCTCCTTCAGTCCATTCTGTAACTCTTTCACTGGGGAATCCATGCTCAGTTCAATGATTGGCTGCAAGCATCCGCCTCTGTATTTGTCAGGCTCTTCCAGAGCCTTTCAGAAGGCAGCTATGTCAGGCTCCTGTCAGCAAGCACGTTTTAGCATCTGCAATAGCGTCTGGGTTTTGTGTCTGTATATGAGATGGATCCTCAGGTGAAGCAGTCTCTGGATGGATTGTGAATGTACCACATTTTTGTATCCATTCCTCTGTTGAATGGCAACTGGTTTTTTTCCAGATTCTGGCTATTATAAATAAGACTGCTCTGAACATTATGTAGCATGTGTCCTTGTTATATGTTGGTTCATTTTTTCAGGTATATGCCTAGGAGTGGTATAGCAAAGTTTTAAAAAAAATTTAAATGTTCCATTCTAAATCTAATTGATAAAGGATACGAATTAAATTAAGAAAAATAGTACGAATGAAATATTGGTTGTCTAGCACCTAGTATTCAATAAAATACAGTAGCTTCAATTACTTAGAGCCTTTAAAATAATTGGAAAAATGTAAGATATTGAAAAGGTGATCTGCATTTTAAAAGTTAGATATTTACTACTCTTAAAGTCGCTTTATCATATCTGTAGATGAGTTATTACATTCAAGATTTTATTATTATTCAATAAATTATTTATCTAATGCTATAAGACCTATAAATAAGACTTTTCACACTTGGTTCCACATAATTTTCAACTTGTCTCTTAAACTGATGTATGAACAACCACTTTGGAATCAAGGTTCTCAAATGTGCTCAGATGACCTGACTCTCTGGATGACTGGATACTTGTACAAAGGGGAGTCCTTAGCAAAAGTTACTTTGCTTAATTTCTGAAAATTTTTGCTTTCTTTCACTCCTTTCGTAAACAATATGAATTACAATGATCATCAACACCAGAAAAGCTGTATAAATTCACATTTTTAGAGAATATTTAAAGCAACTCTAAATATTTGCAGAAGAGTCTACATGTTCTTTGGGCAGATCTAAAACGAGTCAAACAAAACAAAACAAATAAAACAAAACCAAAAACAATACACCTGGGGTCCAGGTAAAGCTATAACTTAAGCTGTCATTTAGAAGAAGACAACTACTTTAGCTCAAATAAATCCCGAAAAAAAAATCATCTTTCACTATAGTAGCATACCATTAGAAACATCCATGGGTTGTAAGCTATCTAGCCATATTTGGAAGGGCGATTATTTTCCTGAGCTCTCTAGGTTATGTAAAAATATGCTCTACAAATTCTGTCCAGAGACACTCCGAAATGCTTTAACTGCATATGTGGTTATCTCATGGTCTAATCCAGGTGACATATTAAACCAGCATAATCACCACATAGAAATACTGTAATAGGTAAAGTATTTGACATTAGTTAATCTTAAAAGTTAGATGATTTAGTGCCTGTAGGATGCATCAACAGGTAAATGTACATTAACCAAGCTTGACATGTTCAATACCCAGGACTAGCACATTGGAAGGATATAACCAACTCTCATAAGCTGTCCTCTGACCTCCACACAAAGTCCATGGCAGCACATGCACATGCCTATATGTGTGTGCACTCAGACACAAAATATGGCAGTAATTAAATAATGTATGTTTATATATTTTAATGAATCAGTGTAATTGTAGCCATATTTGAGAAATTTATTTTCATAAATTTGTTTTCATAAGAATGTCTCTAAGGTCTAAAACATTTTATTTGTCAAGAGAGGACCAAAATTACAACTTCAAGTCATGAAAAAATGTCATTATGAGTGACACAAGAAAAAAGAGTTGAATACACCTTTATCACCATAGTCACTGATGAATACAGCAGGATAGCAAAGACATACCATCTGAGTCAACATTGCTTCTACAATAACTATAAGACAAATATTGTTTCATTTTGGCAAGACAGTTTTATATGTCAAAAAGTGTTCATACATAATGTCTTACAGTTAATAGTTTTCCCTTTTATGTTTCATGGTTCTTCAAAATGATCCATGTTACAAGACATTTAATAATGCAACAAAAGTCAACATATATTTTTATAATGAAGTGTATATCATAAAAATAATATGATGCAGTATTAATATGGCAAATTATATAGTATATATTTTGTATGTGGTTATATTTAAGCCACAATTCAAATATATTGACTATAGTTTAATATGCCACAAACTATTATTTGGAAATGCTATATATGTCACATATTAATGAACGCACATTATGCTTGTTATAGCAGTCAGAGCAAATATTATACCACTAATGTAAGTACAATCAATCAAATTGTCACAGCTTTTGATTATGCATTTTAATTAGCAGATAGTGGACTTTTTACAAGTGGCATTAGACTTGAAGTGGCTTTTAGAGGAAATGAATTTAGAGAAACATGTCCAATGTATACACATTATAAATTCAATCTGTCAATTTACAGATAATGAAGAATGAAGAATATCTGGAAATATCTATCTAGTTTCCTGGATTCTTTTCTAAGAGAAGAAAACAAAGAGTCCCCACAGATTAGTGAAAGAGGGAGGAAAATTTTATTGGCATAAAGTGACAGTACCAATTGAATGGTTCAAGACTGACTATAGACTATTTGAGTGTTCATTCTGAAGAGCTTCCTCATGGACTTCAGATATCTCATCTCAGGTAGGGATTCCCAAAATTTCAAGTAATAGTTTCCCTGTTTAAGAAAAAAGGAGACAGAAAGCAATAAAGAGAAATGAATGTGCTTTCGATTTGGCTAAAACAAAGAAAAAAAGGTGGAAAGCAAGCATTGAAGAGAGATTAATCTTCTGAGTGTCATATTTTGTACTATGCACACTCAAACATAAGACTCTGGTAATATTGTAGTTGGGGGCTTATCTCCTTATGTGTATATTATATATCCTTCTCCAAATAGTCCACAGACTTCAGAACACTTCCACACTCCAACTTCATCAGGCTACCAATATTCCAATATTTGAAAAATAGTATTAGTTTCCCTGCCCCTAACTACAAATTTCGGCAGTTTCTATTCAAGTGTATTCTGAATATATCTAGGTTTAGAGAATACAGCATCAATCTAACCTGAATAAGTTATAGGTGCTTTCATAGTAAAATCAAATTGTGTGTTCTAAAATAATCTTTTCAGGAAAATTCTGTTTACTATCTCATGCTTATTCATAAATGGTGTGCATGTGAGTAAGCTTAGATGCATTGTTGGAAGTTATATGTACAGAAGGGAAATTCAATATATGACCAGATATAGCAATCAAAATAGGCAGCTATTATTACTATGACCCTAAGTAACCAAAATTCTCTCCTTTGCCTGAAGTTCACGAGGAAGCCCTTGAGAATGAACACTCAAATAATCTATGGTCAGTCTTCAACTATTCAATTGGTACTGTCACTTAATGCCAATAAAGTTTTCCTGCCTCTTGCTAATCTGTGGGGACCCTTTTTTTCTTCTCTTCAGATAAGAATCTAGGAAGCTAGAAAGCCCTCGAATTAACCCCACCCACAAAGAGTAGAAAGTTCTATAGTTTTCTTCTTCCTTGCTGTTTAAGTGTTATTATTTTACAGTTAAAAAAACCAAACAAATAAACAAAAAGCAAAACACAAAACAAAGCAAAAGTAAGATGGAAGCCAGGTAACTGGCACATTCTAGGTGCACTGAGATAATTGGCATCCAGTGTGGGAGTCCTTCCGGTAAGATAAGTGTTTCTCTGTAACCAGCACTTGGTAGCCTTCCCTTCTCTCAACAAGGAATTCCCAAAGAGATGTCAATTGTCTTGCCCCATTTATTTTTGGATGCCCTTTTTACCTTTCATTGTTTCTTTAATAGTCATCTGCTGATACATATATTTTCATACTCAGTACTCATCAGTCTACTGGTGAGAAGGGTACTGTTATTCTTTTTATTGTGGCTGGGGAGTGAAACAACATCAACATTAATATGGGGGAAAAAAGCAATTGACAGGGGAGGACTAGAAGCCCTTCCCTGTTAGGTCTTTACTCAACTGATGAAGCCTGTAGTAGAAAAAGCTACTATGTACCTACTACTATCACATAATGAATGTGGATGTCTGGATATTATTGACATATGGTCTCATAATGAAATATACCTTCATTCTACATGCCTATTTGAACATAAATTTACACAATTTATAGAATTAAAAGTTATTTTTTTAATTATAAATTTCAATGGTTGTGTAAAGTTAGACTACTGCAGGTTGTAAGTCAAATTATTTTGGAAGATCTTCCAGTTCTTAATTGCCTACCTCTTTGAGTGATTTAACATCCTTGTAGCAGTTATGTGAATACTTTTAAAATGTATAAAGAGAGCCCTAGATTCCATCACTACCACCATCACCAAAAAATTTGAAATTTAAGATAGCTTCACTTTGGCAAAAACCCACATACTTCATATTTTCATAAAAAAACATGAAGTGTGTGTTGATTTATGATTTTCTTTGTTGGATTCCTACAAGAACTTCATGAAACTGCTATCACATGGAAGCAAAAAATTTGATTTAACCTGAATATGCTTTGGCTGGCCATTGTCACTCATATTGGATTCCAAATTAAACTGTTTAATCTTTGTTTGCTTGCTTTTTTGGTGGGGAAGGAGTGGTTGGTTTGGGGTTTTTGTTGTTGTTGTCTGTTGTTTTTTCGCTTTTGTTTTTTTGCTTTTGCTTTTGCTTGGTTTTCTCAAATCAACTCTACTAAAGGTAATTGGTTGGCAAACATGTCTTAATGCTGCTGACTCAAGTTGCTAGTATTTTGTGAATGAGTTTACATTAGTATTTATAGAGGAAAGAATGTTTGTTAAAGCTTTACTTTCTCTTGATAATCTCATATTTTGGGGCATCAGGATATAAAACCAACCTCTTCTTCAGGTTGTTTTATTGTTGTTACTGTGTTCTTATTAACACTGCTCCAATGGTCAAAATGCATATAGCCAATGTCCTCACTGGCTAGGATTTCATTGTGCTTTCCTAATACCTGGCCAGATGTTTTCAGATTTGTTGAGAGGTTAGGTGTATGTTGAGGCACAGGCACCTATCCCACAGTCTGGTAGGCCATGACGATTGTGCCTAAGCAGTTTTTCCTGACTTTTTTAGACAGAAAATGTTATTCAAAGCTGATTTGAGCTTCAAATTTCTATCCATTTAGTTTGATCTTGGCTACTGGTTTGCTATGTATTGCTTTTATTATGTTTAGGTACGGGATTTGAATTTCTGGTCTTTCCAAGACTTTTTATAATGAAGGGGTGGTGGATTTTATCAAATGCCTTTTCAACATCTAATGAGATGATGATGTATTTTTTTCTTGAGGTTTTTATATCACGAAGTACATTGATGGATTTCTATATATTGAACCATCCTTGTAACCCTGGGAAAAAGCCTACTTGATCATATTGAATGATCATTTTGATATGTTCTTGGAATCGGTTTGTGAGAATTTTATTGAGTATTTTTGCATCAATATTCATGAGGGAGATTGGTCTGAACTTCTCATTCTTTTTAGGGTTTTTGTTGCTTCAAAGAATGAACCAGGTAGTGTTTATTCTGCTTCTCTTTTGTGGAATAGTTTGAAAAGTATTGGTATTAGGTCTTCTGCGAAGGTCAGATAGAATTCTGAACTAAACCCATATGGTCCTTGGCTTTTTTTGGTTGGAAGACTGTTATTTCTTTAGGGGTTATTGGACTATTTAGATGGTTTCTCTTATTCTGATTTAACTTTGGTACTAGGTATCTGTGTAGAAAATTGTCCATTTCCTCCAGATTTTTCAGTTTTCTTGAGTATAGACTTTGAAGCAATACAACTAAAATCAGGGAGTTGACAAGGCTGTCTACTCTACTCCTACCTATTCAATATACTACTTGAAGTCCTAGCCAGAGCAATTAGAGAAGAAAAAGAGGTCAAAGAGATACAAATTGAAAAGCAAGACATCAAAAAAATCACTATTTGCAGATGGTATGATAGTAACAAAAATTCCACCAGAGAATGTGTATAGCTGATAAACTTCATCAATATGGCTGGATTCAAAATTAACTAAAATAAATCAATAGCCTTCTTCTCCTCAAAGGATAAACAGGCTGAGAAAGAAATTAGGGAAATGACACCCTTCACAATAGTCCCAAATAATATAAAATATCTTGGTGTGACTCTAATCAAGCAAGTGAAAGGTCTGTATGACAAGAACTTCAATTCTCTGAAGAAAGAAATCAAAGATCTCAGAAGATGGAAAGATATCCCATGCTTATGGATTGGCAGGATTAATAGAGTAAAAACGGCCATTTTTGCTGAAAGTAATCTATAGATTCAATGCAATCCCCATCAAAATTCCAACTCAATATTTCATAGAATTGGAAAGAACAATTTGCAGATTCATTTGGGATTGCAAAAATCCCAGAATAGAGAAAACAACTCTCAACAATAAAAGAAATTCTGGGAGAATCACCATCCCTGACCTCAAGTGGTATTTCAGAGTAATCATGATAAAAACTGCATGATATTGGTACAAAAACAGGCAGGTAGATCAATGGAGTAGAATTAAAGACCCAGAAATGTACCCACAAACCTATGGTCACTTGATTTTGACAAAGGAGCTAAAACTATCCAATGGAAAAAAGACAGCATTTTCAAAAAAATGGTGCTGGTTCAACTGGAGGTCAGTGTGTAGAAGACTGCAAATTGACCAGTTCTTATCTCTTGGTACAAAGTTCAAATCCAAGTGAACAAAGACCTCTACATAAAGCCATATAAACTGAACCTAATAGAAGAGAAAATGGGGAAAGGTCTTAAACACACAGCCACAGGGGAAATTTTCCTGAGCAGAACACCAATGGCTTATATTCTAAGTTCAAGCATCAACAAATGGGATGTCATAAAATTGCAAAGCTTCTTTAAGGCAAAGGACACTGTCGATAGGACAAAATTGCAACCAACAAATTGGAAAAAATCTTTACCAATCCTATATCCAATACATGGCTTATATCTAATGTATACAAAGAACTCAACAAATTAGACTCCAGAGAATCAAATAATCCTATTAAAAATTGGATACAGAGCTAAACAAAGAATTACTTAAAGGCTCAGAAGTACCTAAAGAAATGTTCAACATCCTTAGTCATCAGGGAAATACAAATCAAAACAACATTGAGATACCACTTCACACCAGTCAGAATGTCTAAATTTAAAATCTCAGGTGACAGCAGATGCTGGTGAGGATGTGGAGAAATAGAAACACTCCTCCACTGTTGGTGGGATTGAAATCTGGTACAACCACTCTGGAAATTAGTCTGGCAGTTCCTTAGAAAATTGGACATAGTACTACCTGAGGATCTAGCTATACCACTCCTAGACATATACTCAAAAGATGCTGCAACATATAACAAGGACACATGCTCCACTCTGTTCACAGCAGTCTTATTTATAATACCCAGAAGCTGGAAACAACCCAGATATACTTCAACACAAGGATGGATCCAGAAAATGTGGTACACTTACACAATGGAGTACTACTCAGGTACTGAAGACAATGATTATATGAAATTCTTAGCCAAATAAATGGAACTAGAAAATATCATCCTGAGTGAGGTAACCCAGTCACAAATGAATGCAAATGGTATACGCTCACCTATAAGTGGATATTAGTCTAACAACTTGGAATATCTAAGAAAAAATTCATAGATCATAGGAAGCCCAAGAAGAAGGAAGACCAAAATATGGGTGCTTCATTCCTTCTTAGAAGGGAGAACAAAATACCCATGGGAGGAAATACAGGGACTAAACAAAAGGTCATCCAGAGACTGCTCCACCTGGGGATCACATCCTATATCATGCCAACCAAACCCAGTCACTATTGTTGATGGCAACAATTACATGCTGGCAAGAGCCAGATATGGGTGTCTCCTGAGAAGCTCTGCGAGAGCCCTACTGATACAGATGAGTATGGTTGCAGCTAGCCATTGGACTGAACAAGGGGACACCTATAGAAGAGTTAGAGAAAAGACTGAAGGAGCTGGAGGAGTTTGCAACACGATAGGAAAACCAAGAATACCAACCAACCAAACCCCACCAGAGTGCCCAGGGACTAAATCACCAACCAGTGTGTACACATGCAGGGATTCATGTCTTCAGCCACATATATGGCAGAGGATGGCATTGCCCAGCATCAATGGGAAGAAAAGCCCTGGGTCCTGTGAAGGTTTGTTTCCTCAATGCTGGGTAATGCCCAGGTGTTGATGTTGGAGTGGGTGGGTGGGAATGAGAGCATCCTCATAGAAGCAGGGGGAGGAGCGGTGGTGTATGGGAGAGGGGGGAAGCAGAATAACATTTGAAATGTAAATACATAAAATATCCAAGAAAACTAAAATTACTTTTTAAAAAAAGCCCAAGAGGGGACTGATAATGAATGAATGAAGGTTTGAATGTTCCAATAGATCTCTGGAGCTTGTGTGTAAAATAAGCAACGTAAGTGAAGATCTGGATTTCCAGGTGATGTGATATTTCAAAAACTCATAGTGGAGAATACACGACAACTTTCCAAGAACTTTTATCAGCTTCTTTTTTGCTCTAATTGTTCTTTCCTCTTCACAAAGCAGCAATGTAGAATACTTGAAGTGATTCTTTTTAACAAATACCCAAAGAAAAATATTATCCATATCCAGTTCAAAGATATATAAAGTAAATGTTGTATTTGTGGTTGGTTTCTCCAGCATTCTTCTAATTTGAATGCTTACCATATAAAGATTCTGTATATATAGACATATAAGAAGCTCACACTTATTTGTTCTCGTATTTGTTATTTGTGATCCTAGGATCTTTTGTGAATCTAAGGTTGGTCTTCAAGGCTTTCACTGGACTAGGAAGGAAAGAAAATGATAGGACCAAGAAATGACAAATATTATAAAGCCCACTAACCTACTTTAGTTTCCTCCCTTAAATAAATGTTCCATAATTTCTGAAAGCTTTGATAAAAACTATGTTTCATGAGAATATAAGTCAGTTCTTTAATAACTGCAACTTCCAGTAACCTCAGTATTTCAAATTCTTAAGCAATTTAATTATCTATTATTTCACAAAAGATAAATTTAAAATTTCTTTGCAAGTAACACAAAGTACATATAAATAAACTTATTTTCTGCTTGTAAACTGGGATGGAAACAATAAATGAAACAATGACTCACACCAGTTCATATTGACAAGTAAAATGCCTTTATTAGGGGTAAATTATGGAGTGCTTTAAAACTGTGGACAGCTGTACTTTCCTGAAGTTACTAATATATCCCAAAAGACACGGACTCTTACTTTAGGCAGCTCTGAACTAAATATTCATAAATTAAGTTTAAAGTGTTGGAGAATATTAAAGCAACATAGTTACTATGTGTTGTTGTAAAAACATAAAAATAAAAATTGGTAATGTCTTTTACCTCACAAAGTCTACACCGCGGTGCCCCAAGATAAAAACTTTTGCCATCTGTTGCTGTACAAATATAAAAATAAAAAAGTATTGTTGTCTTTTACCCACTAGGTCTGCACTGCGGTGCCCCAAGATATCTGCTAGATATCTTGGAGGAAACACATCCCAGCCTCACACTTTCCTACACTCAAACCCTCACATAAAAGAACACATAACACAATAATCTTAGATTCAATTGATAAGATATAATTGCCCACTTAAACATACAAAGCCCGGTACCATCCATCCCTTGAGAACATTAATAACAACCTGTAAATACACAGAGCAGAATCTCAACATCACCTGCCATGGCTTCTCGCCCTCTCCTCTCTCTTGTCTCCTTTTCTCTTCTAGTCTCCTCCTCTTCCTTCAAACTTCTCTCCTGCCCATCCTTCCTTCTCCTCCAATGACAGGCCTCCTTCTATCCTGTACCTGCCCCTCACCTGTACTTTACAAATTCAATGTGGAAGTGGTTCTGGTGACGTCACCTGAGTTCTGAGAAGTGACTAGGCAGCTGTCCTTGGGGCAATGGAATTAGCATCAAAATACAGATAACTTCAGAGCAAACCACAACAACTATGGGCTCAGAAAACATGAGTAGAGCAAACCTTAACTTTGGGAACACTGTATGTGTATGTGTACATGTCAATTATCAAGAAGATCCTTTCAGCAAATATTCAACCAGAGAAATATGGGCTTGCTTTATTGCAGTTTGTCATGTGGAAAATAAATGCTAAGGCAAGATAGAGCCACTCCAGCAAAGGTGCTAGTGTCATGATGCATGGCACTATCTTCCTGAGGAGATGTGAAGAAGCATCTATTTGCTCCAAAAAGGATGCCAAGGAAAGAGCAAAGGCAGGATTCCTCTGAAGTTCTGCTATGGAGACAAACAAATGGGCTTGCTGACAAAGAACAATTAAAGGATTGCTTACAGGGCAGGAGCATGGGTAACCCCAAAATAACTGCATCAACACAACATCCTACTCTTCCATAAAGACAGTGTTTATGCAAATTTCACCGTAATAGTCCCTTTTCATTATATATGTGTACTATTTATATATTTAATATTTATATTATTTAACTATTTATCCTTTCCCAAGATCAATTATACTTGGGGGATGTCAGGAAAGAGTAAAGGATGAAATTCTTGGTAAAGTTCCTATGACACTCCTCTCTACATTTTTAGTAGATGGTGACAATAGAGCCATTTCACTTACAAGAAGTATAACTACATCTATATTTTGATCTAATAATTGCCTTGACTACCTGGTTAAGGTGCTTTCTCCTCTAAGACAGTGATAGGGTAGGGTAAACATTTTATGCTAATATACTTTTCATATATATGTATATATATATATATATATGTATATATGTGTGTGTGTCACACACACACACACACACACACACACACACACACACACACTCATACACACACCCCTGTGGCTCTATTTCTCTTCAAAACACATAAAATATATCTGTTTTTAAATCTCACCAGGACCTAAAAATAAAGAAGAACCTTAGGGTAGTCAGTGGTATGAGAAACTCAATTAGATTTTAGGACTTCTTATTAGAAAAAATATAAATAATCCAGTATCTGTCATTCAATTCATTAGATATCACTCACAACAAAAGAAGTCATCAATGGATAAACCAATCAACACAAGAGCTCATTAGACTATACAGGAAACTCCCAATGTATATGGTTATTACTTTTAGTCCTAAGGTAGGAGTCTGCTATTATTAGTCTCAGTAAATAGTAGTTTTTATAAATAACTGTCTGATAAAATCATATATCTAATAAAATTTATTCAATATTTTACTTAAGTTTTGGGATCAGCAAATTATGAGACTGTCTTCCTAGTGAGCCTTCCAAACATATGAATAATTTCCAGCATCACCACTGTGCCACATTTATATCTAAGAGTCTCAATGTATGTAAATCAAGGAGCTCTTGATAGCACTGAATGTGTCTGATAACAAATGTCTTTTGGGGGCCAGTAAGATGCCTCAATGGGCAAAAGCACCTGCAGACAAACGTGCTAGGTTTTGTTTAATTCTCAAGTCCTGCTTACATGGTAGAAGGAGAAAATTAACTCTCATAAATTGTCTTCTGGATATCTGTAAGTGTGCTAGCATTCATATGCCCACACATGTACACATGCGCACAAAATAAAATAAATAAATAAATAATAACAAAATAAACTGTCCCTGTTTAAATTTTCTTCATTACATAAATTGATTACTGTTAAGGGGTAAATAATTCATTTTCATTGTATTATTCATCTACTCTACAGATATTATATTAATTACACAAAACTGTATTATATAATCTCAGATAATTCCATTATAATGTCTCTATTTAGCACATTAATTCTTCCTTTGTGAGCTCTCTAATATTTTTGAATAAAAAGTTAAATTTTAATTTTGTATTTGATTTTCTATTGTGTGTTAAGAATTCTAATTAGTGAAAGAGAATTTTGGAATGAGAAATTGGTAAAGAATGTCACAGTTTGGAAAAGGGACAAGTATGAAATTATCCTTTAGAAATGAGATTTATTAGGAGGCAGACTGAATATGAAGGGTAGGGGCATGATTGAGCCTTTGAAACTTGCAGGATTCAGAATTATTGGACACATAGCTTTAAGTAGAAAAGGAAGAAAGGCAGTTACCGTGATTAGCATAATGATGTGGTAGATTTCAGAGGGAGCCTCTGAACAAATGGACTATATTGACTTCTATATCCTTGCAAGAATTGATGGGAAGTGCCATGCCATGTGTATATGATAAGAACAAGGTACTACAGATGACCATTAAGTCACTATACACTTACCACAGGGAAGGAATTATTTTACCTCATGAAGATGTGCTATTCCTCATTAGTCTGTTCTTTACTTATACAGGGTGCATCAAGTGTGAATTTGAAGGTGATATGTTGATTTGTAATTAAACTGTGGACCGACTTGGAGAAAAGTAAGAAATAATGTAAACTAATTTTAACCAGAAATATTGGTGGAGGCAAAAGAAATTCATAATTATAAATGAAACAAAAGAATCATGGGAGGAAATATAGGCTCAAAGAGTGGAGCAGGGACTCAAGAAAGGTCATCCAGAGACTGCTTCACCTGGTGATTCTTCCCACTTGCAGCCACCAAATCTTCTTAGAAGGGGGAACAAAATACTCCTGGAGGTATAGAGTAGGAGGGACTTGGGAAGAAAAGAGGATGGTGAGCGTGAGCGGGAAAGAGGAAGGGGGCAGGATCAGGTATGGGAGGAGAAAGGGATGATATACAGAGGGTCAGAAATTTAACAGAGGTGTTCAGCAATAGGAGATGGGACCTAGAGGTAGCCACCAGCAAGTTCCAGATGTCAGGAAAGCAAGAGGCTCTGAGGATGCCAACAGGGATGACATTAGCTGAAATCCCCAACAAAGGGGAGGAAGAACCTGTAAAGAACATATCCAGAGGTTATATGAGGCCCCAGTTGGGAGATGGGACTACCCATTCATCTCCAAATTCTTAACCTAGAATGGTTCCTGTCTAAAGTAAATTATGTGAATAAAGTGTGGAGCACAGAATGAAGGAAAGGCCATCCAGAGACTGCCCCACAGGATCCATCCTATATACAAATACCAAACCAAGACACTATTGTGGATGCCAAGAAGTGCTTGCTGACAGGAGCCTTTTATAGCTGTCTCCTGAGAGGCTCTGCCAGGGCTTCACAAATACAGAAGTGGAGGCTCACAGGCAACCATTGAACTGAGAACGGGGTCCCCAGCGTAGGAGGTAGAGAAAGGACTGAAGGAGCTGAAGCAGTTTGCAAGTTCATAGGAAGAACAACAATATCAAACAACCAGATCCCCCAGAACTCACAGGGACTGAACCACCAACCAAAGAGTACACATGGAAGGACCCTTGACTCCAGTCGCATATGTTGCAGAGGATGGCATTGTCTGGCATCAGTAGAAGGAGAAGCCCTTGGTCCTGTGAAGGCTTGATCTCCCTAGTGTATGGGGAATGCTATGGTGGTGAGGTGGGAGTGGTTGGGTGGGTGGGACAGCATCCTCATAGAAGCAAGGGGAGGTGGGATAGGAGAATGGCTTTCCGGAGAGGAAACCTTGAAAGAGGATAACAATTTGAAACATAAATACATAAAATATCCAATAAAAAATGCGTCGTGGCTGTTTTCACATTGTGTCTTCATGCATGGGTCCCTATTTGTAAGGCCCTTCCTATATCCATGCCACATCTTCCATCAGTATACCTGTATTGAATCTGACATGAGCCTTGTTTTCTATCTCCATAATAAATTCAGTAAACTTACCCAAGAGCTTGCTGATAGACAATTTCTTGGTACTTGTTTTAATTCTGGTGCTACTCATATTCATTAATATGTCCTTTGAATATGAACAATGTATGCCACTCCATAGTAATTTACCATATACTACAAATGTATTGAGACCAAATATTTGGATAAGAATATAAAAATAACATTTGAAAGCTCGCATGCCACTTTGTCAAATGTATTTCCTTTTACATGGTATTTGTTTGCTCCTTTCCTATTTTTTTTCTTTCTTTCTTTTTTTTTTTTACATCCAAACCCCAGTGTCCCTCCTTTCTCTTCTTCTAGTTCTTCCCGCCATCTTCCTACAGGTTGCTGTTGAAATGCAAGCAAGGGCAGGTGGAAAAGAAGACTAGAATCTGTGATTGGGCAATGAAACAGGAAGGCAAGACTGAAAGTTTCAGAGAGAAAGGACAGGTACAGACAGAGAGAACACAGAATACAGACGAAGACTCAATGATCTACATGGCTTGAAATAGGCACAGGTAGCTATGAATATAGAAGAGCATAGAATGATATAGGACAATTTGTCCGGTCTAGGTGGGCAGCTTGTATCAATATCAATTGACTGAGTATGTTGTGTGGGCATTTTATGGATGAGAATTTATTGATATAAATCTGCTTGATAATTTACAAGCCTCTAGAGTTTTGATTCCTGGGTTATGGGGATTTGTGGTAGTTAGCCACAGGGGGAAGATGGCTGGAACAATATGAGCGGTTAGAACTGCAGGGAAACAGGGAAGACTGGTTTGCAGCTCTCAGTGGGGGAGGGGAACTGCATTACCAGAGCATAGCCAGCAGTAGCATGCTGTTTTTAAGTGATTACATGCAACACCTTCCCTCTTACCCTATCTACTCCTCTGCTTCCCTTCAGAAAAGAGGATGTCCTCCCATGGATATCAACCACCCACAGCATATCAATTGCAGTAATACTAGGCAACTCTTTTCCTATTAAGGGTGGAGGAAACAATGCAGTAAGAAAAAAGATCCCAAAGGCAGGCAACAGAGTCAAAGACAGCTCCTGCTTCCTATGTTAGGAGTCCCATAAAGAAGACCCATCTACACAACTGTAATGTATTTGCAGAGGGCCTAGGTCAGTCCAATGCAGGTACCCTTATTGGTGGTTAAGTCTCTCTGAGCTCCTATGGGCCCAGGGTGATCCCTGTTGCTCTTAAATCCCCCATCTCCACCCTCCTTTGAAGGATTCCCTAAGGTCTGCCTAATGTAGGGCCTTGGGCTTCTGCATCTATTTCCACAACACGCGGGATGCAGCCTCTCTGATGATAATTATAATATTACATATTATATATAATGGGTTAGACACCAAACTATAAGTATAGCAGAATATAATTAGGAATCATCTCATCCCCCTACCCCTTTTTTTCATTTGTATTTGGTTATATCCTAAGTCTTTGGACTCTCCAATTCTGCCTTTGGCCCTCCAGGCAGTGTTAAAGGTGAGGATTCTCTCATGGTGTAGGGTTCAATACCACAGTTTCTATGCTACATTCACACCAGGACATTTTGTAGACAGGACAAATTGTAAGTCAGTGGTTTTGTGGCTGTGTTCATGTCACAGTTCCTCCGTTAAAAAATCTTTCATAGTTATGGGAAATGGCCAGTTCAGGTTTTGTAGCCCCTATTTCTAGGAGTTGGAGCTAGTGTTACCCTCATTGATATCATGGAGTTTCCATTATCCTAGGTTTCTAGCTCATCCAAGAGATTACCCCTGATTCCAGTTGTCTTCCCTAGTACTCTCTATATTTTGTGTGTTGCCCTGGTGCTGTTTGTATTTTGATGGTAATTACACTTCCCAAGAACGGCTACCTGGGAGGAGGAGGAGTGAAACAAGTACTCAGGTGACTTCATGTGGACCTTCTCCCCATTTTAACTTGCAAAATAAAGGCTAGATCCAGTGATTGGGCAGGGGAAGGGAAGGTGGAGCTGAAGAGTTGGGGAGAGAGAGGAGGAGAGAAGGGGAAGACAGAGGAGGAGGAGCAGGAGGAGGAGAAGGAGCAGGAGGAGGAGGAGAAGGAGGAGGAAAGATGGAGCTGAAGCAGGTGGCCTGGAGAAACTGCAAGTTATAAGGGATCTCATAGCTGAGGAATAGAGTAATGCAGTGGTAGATTTGCCCAATCTAGGTGCAAGCTTGTATTTATATTAATTGAGTTGTGTTTTCTTTGCATGGGCTTATTTGGGTTGGAGAATTTACCTAAACAATATTCCTTCTCTCTACCTTTTGTTTAATATGGTAATTTTGTGTAATTGAATTTAAGAAAATGTTGAAAATTATTTATTTCAAATATCATAAAACTGTCATTTGGTTCTAAATATAAAAACTACAAAGAAATAATTCTCAGCAACATTATAAAAAAATACATGATACTTGATAAATGTTTGCTTCAGGCAATTCATCAAATCTTATCAAGAAATACAACTATTTAATGAGACAGTAGCACCCCAAGCAAGTGTGAATAGGCTTGGAGAATGCTTTGATTGAACAATATTGTAAATAGGTTTTACATTGCTGTACTCAAATTTGTCAGCCCTGAGCAAAAGCAAAGCTGGTTGCAATTGGCAAGACAGTATAATGGATAATACTAATTCACTAGGTTAATGATAAAATCTAAAGTTTATAGACAAGAAAAGTCTTTAAAGTTTATTTAATGTTACAAGTTTGATCCATGTATTAGTTTTGTTCATGTTCATTCATTTCCATGGAGATTAATACTGTGCTAAGGTAGATCTTCTTAACACATACCACCTGGGCAGGGGCTCCAGATACCACTCCCATGGCCAGCCCCGAGTAGCCCTCTTGCCCTAGTTCTTGGGGCCAGCCTGCTTACCTTCTGTGACTGGACTTTCACCAGCCTGCATTATCTAGCTATGCTCTGAGATCTCTGAACTCTCTCTCTCTCTCTCTTTCTCTCTCTCTCTCTCTCTCTCTCTCTCTCTCTCTCTCTCTCTCTCTCTCTCTCTCTTTTCTCTCTCTCTCTCAGTCTCTGCTTTTGGTCCCCCCTCTGTTAGTTCTAAGCATCTGTCAGTTCCTGGTTCCCACACTTGGCTGCTGTGCTAACCAATTAGATTTTCCTCTAGCCACTTTCCAGGCCATCCACCCCCTATGGCTGGTCTGCAGAATGCCAGCTATCACTCACTCAGACACCCTTAGCCCCATGAAATGAAAACACTATAGACTTATACCAGCCAGATTTATAATGGTAAATCTCCAACCCAAAATTGCCTGTGCAAAGAACACACAACTCAATAATATAATTACAAGCTGCATGCTTAGATTAGACAAATATACCCCTTCACTACTCTATTGTTCAACTATGAAACCCCTAGCTACTTGCGGTTCCACCAGGCCACATGGTTCTGGATCATCTTTATCTCCTTCTCCCTTCATCTCTTCTCCCTCCATCCTCAGTCTAGTCTGACCCTTCTATGCTCCCTTTCTCTTCCTGTTCTGCGTGCATGGAAGATTCCAACTCCATATCTTCTCCCAGTGATTGGTTTCCTGTCATCTTTATCAGACAATCAAATGACTAGGAGAAATTCCCCTACATATTATACTATTAAATATTATATTAATAGTTACATAGTAAGTATAATATATATTAAAAGCTCTTATATTTACCATTCACATTTTTACTATAAGTAATCCTATTTTACTTTCTAAATTCCTATTCAATGGAAACATATAAAGTCTTTTAAATTCTTAACTCCATAAAACATATTACTTTAGACAACTGCGGCAGTGACTCAAAGTGTGACAATTTTCTTATCAAAATTAGCCCAGGCACTCTTTACAGCTGTCTACCCCTGTTTTCTTAGTACCACCTGTTCAGGGATGACACTGTCTACAATGAAATGAGCCCAGTGTAACTGGTCAATGTCATGGAGACAAATCCCTTTTTGAGGTTCTCACTTCAGAAATAACTCTGGCTTGTGTCAAATTGACATAAAATAAATAACAGTGTTCTCTTGGTTTATCATCTCATACACTTTGCATTTTTCTTGGTCATGTTTCATGGACCTGCAAGATGGTTCACAAGTGAGTAATGCTCATTCCTCCGTGGTCTTTGCTTCAGCTCCTGCTTTCAAGTTACTTCCTTGGCTTTCCTTGATATTGGATTAACTATAACCTGTAAGACAAATAAATCATTTCTTCCAAAAGTAGCTGTTTGATCAGTAATTGTCAGTATTGGTCAATGTTTATCACAGCAAAAGAGATTCAAACTAGTACAAACATGTTCTCAATCCCAAAACACTTCAATAACAGAAATCCGAAGAACTAAAATCTTTGAAGTGCCAGACAAATATCTTAGTACTGTATTTTTTTTTTTAGTACTGTATTTTTAAAGAATCAGTTTCCACTATAGAAGACTAAAGTAATCAGATGAACAAACTAAGAAAATCAATTCAGATTAGGCAGCTACCGATGTGGAAAACAAAACAAAACAACATTGTGGAAGAGGAATTTAAAAAAAATGTGGCAGAAAATATCAGAAAGAAAATTGAAATTAGAAAAAACAAACAAAAAAAGCTACAAATAAACAAATGAAAACAAGAGACCAAGTTTAAAAAAAACAGAAAGAATAAATAATGGACAAAACCAGAAGAAGTAATAATTTCAGGGTTGAAGAGAAAATTCATTGTGATAGTATATTTAAACATATTTGAAGCAAAAAATGTAAATGGTATATCCGAGAAATCTGTGTATATTCACTTAACCAAACATAAGAATGTGGGTTATAAGTAAGCTAAGATAAGGTAAAAGTTGTAGGCAATTTATTCAACAAAACTATATTAAAAACATTCACAAACTGGAGGAACAAATTGATATTAAAATCTTAGGGTCCATAATATAGTGTTATAGAATGAGTGTAGTAGAAGAGCAGATACCAAGGTTAAGCCCTAATGTGAGAAAGAAACGAAGAGATTAGGAAAGGTGTCAATAAAATAGAAACAACTATAGAATGAAATAAATATCCAAACTAACAAAGATAATGTTATAAAAAATTTAAAGATCTTTTGAGATGGTTGCTTTAATAGTGCAATGTTTTCAAGCCTCATCTGTGTTACAATGTGTACCTTATTTCATTTATTTTTTATTTGAAGTCAAATCATCTGATTTTATTTTTCCTTAATTTTTATTAGATATTTTATTTATTTACATTTCAAATGTCAACCCCTTTCCCTGTTTCTTGTCCACAAACCCCCTATCCCATTCCACTACTCCTGCTTCTATGGGGGTGCTCCTCCAACCACCCACACACTCCCACCTCACCTCCCTAGCATTCCCTTTCGTTGGGGCATTGAGCCTTCACAGGACCAAGAGACTCCATTCTAATGATGCCAGATAAGACCATCCTTTGCTACATATGCTGCTGGAAATGTGAGTCCCTCCATGGGAGGGAGAATATCTGGAGACCATCAATCTTTAAAGCCACACCAGAGTCTTACTCTGCATCCCATTTCAATCCGCTTTAGACTGGGAGGCTCTCAACAGATTTTAAAAAGCTCTTGTGTCTAACAGGTGCCTATTTGATTTTAACTTTTTAAAGGTAACTATGATTTCTTTGTTTAGCTTGAAAATATGAAATATGCACTGTTTAATCATATGAAAGATAACAAGTAATCATATAAGCAACACGGAATCGTTAGTTTCTTTGCATTATTTTCTGAACCTCCATCGACACAAAGTGGTATGAGATGGGTCAGGTTTTCATGTAAAGCATATATCTAGATCAGAGGTTCTTAACTTGTAGGTCCTGATGCCTTTGGTGGTGGAACAAACCTTTCACAGGGCTTGATGAAGAACATCAGATAACAGATATTTACATAATGATTCATAAGAATATCAAAATTACAGTTAAAAAGTAACACGAAATAATTTCAGAGTTGGAGTTGCCACCACATGAGGTACTATATTACATGGTTGCATCATTAAGAAAGTTGATGATGAAATTGGCTACATGCTGTCCTCTGAGCTCCTTTATCTGACCTCTACCAAGCCAGCTATATAGGGAGCATCTAGATTAAATAACTTCCCCCAACCTCATTCCCATGCCTTGGAGCACCCAGTGGCATGCCAATGCTCTGAGCTAGCCTCGTGGTGTCTGTGAGCTCTATTTTCTAGCCACGGCTTCACTGTCCTCCATCAGTACTGCTACATAGAGGACATCCAGCTTAGATCCACCACACAAGGGCCATCCAGGATTGATTCTGTCCCATTCACCCATTCCTCTGCCATGGTGTCCACAGGGGCATGGGCAGCTGCCCTGAGCAAGCTACATGCTGTCTCCTGTAACTCAATTGTCCAGACACCTTCAGCCTTCACTGGGCGAACTACATCCAAAACATCAAGAGTACACCCTTCCTCTTCCCTTAATCCCCTTCTAGCATTGTCCTCTGGGGCACAGCCAGCTGCTCTGAGAAGTGCACTACCCATTGAGTTCCATTGTCCAGCTTACTGCACCAGAAACATACAGATTAGTTTTGCCTTTCAGATACTGCTATACCACAAACACTCAGGGACAACCAGGTGACTAAAAGCCAACATAAGAACAAAATCAACATGAGCCAGGGCAATGTTACACCTTCAGAGCAAAATTATTCTACTTCAGCAAATTCTAGATGTGGACATCATAACACAATTGATGCTCAAGAAAATTACCTTAAATACAACATTATTAAGATGATAGATACCTTTAAAGAGGAAATGAATAAATCCATTAAAGAAATAGAGGAAAATACAATTAAACAGGTAAAGGAAATAAATAAAATTGTTAATGATCTCAAAATTAACATAGAAGCAATAAATAAAATGCAATCTTAGGGAATCCTGAAGATGGAAAGCCTAGGGAAGAGAACAGGTGAGCTGACCCAAGCATCACCAGCAAAATACAAGAGATAGAAGAAAGAATCTCAGGTGTAGAAGATACAAAAGAAAAAAAAATGATCCATCAGTCAAAGAAAATGTGAAATCTAAAAAATTCCTGACACAAACACTCTAAAAATTCTGGGATATTATGAAAAGTCCAAACCTAAGAATAATAGGAATAAAAGAAGGACAAAAAACAAAACAAAACAAACAAGCAAAAACAAACAAACCAGTTCCAAGGACCAGAAAAATCTGTTTAACAGAATAATGGAGGAACATTTTGCCAACCTAAAGGAAGATATGCCTATAAACATACAAGAAAATTACAGAAAACCAGTTAGACTGAACAAAAAAATTAAATCCTCCTGCCACAAAGTAATCAAAACAAAAAATCTACAGAACAAAGACGACTAATAAAAGCTGAAAGGGGGAAAGGCCATTAGCATAAAGAGACTGACATATCGGAATTACACCTGACTTCTCAAATGAGACTATCAGAGAGCTAGAAGGGCCTGAATAGAAGTCTGACAGTGTCTAAGAAACCACAAACAACAACCTAGAATGCACAACAAAATTCTCAATCAGCACAGATGCAGAAAACAAGATATATCAAACATAATCAAATGTAAATACTATCTGTACATAAACCCAATCCTACACAAAATATTTGAAGAAATTCTGCAACCCACAGAGGTTAGTTACACAGAAGAAAACACAGAAATAAATAATTCTACACCAGCTAAAACAAAATAATACTCTGTTGAAAAGCAGATACAAGAAAACTGAAATAATGCCTTATCAGACCAACACGGATTAAAGCTAGACTTCAACAATGCCAGAATCAACAGAAAGCCTCCAAACTCATAAACACTGAAAAATTCCCTATTCAATGATCACTGAGTCAGGGAAAAAAAATAAAGAAATTAAATATTTTCTATAATTGAATGAAAATGAGAGCACAACACACCCAAATTTATGGGACAGAGTGAAAGCAATAATAAGAGGAAACTTCTCAGCACAAAGTGCCTTTATAAAGATATTAGAGAATTCTCACATTAAGAATTTAAAAGTACACCTGAAATTGACAAGATAAACAAATCCTTAGCAAAGTTATCTAAAAGTCAGAGAGACAGTATTCAAATTAACTAAATAAGATATGAAAAGGGAAACATAACAGACACTGAGGGAATTCCAAGAAACATTAGGAAATAGAAGCAGTCATTAAAATTCTCCTCTGATTGTATACATGAATCCAGGGAAGGGCACTATTAGAAGGTGTGACCCTGTTGATGTAGGTGTGTTACTGTAGATGTGGGTTTTAAGATACTCATCCTAGCTGCATGGAAGCCAGTATTATTCTAGGAGCCCTCAAATGAAGATTTAGGAAATCTCATAATGAAATTCTCACCTCCTGCTGTATCATACCTGCCTAGAAGCTGCCATGCTCCCACCTTGATAATAATGGACTAAACCTCTGAAACTCTAAGCCAGACTCAATTAAATATTGTCTTTAGAAGATTTCCCTCCGTCATGGTATCTGTTCACACCAGTAAAACCCTAACTCAGACAGAAGTAGGAACAGGTATTGCTGTGATAGGTCTGACCATGCCTTTTTTGTTTGGAAGAATAAATATATCTTTTTGGACTTCGGATTTGGAAAGCAGGGGGATGCTTTAAATGGGGTTTAGCAAGCTATCTTATTAGGAATATGAAAGATTTTGTAACTGAGAGTGACTTGAATTGTGTGGACCTGACCCAAAACATTTCAGTGGAGAATTTCAAATATATGGCCTAGAGGCCATTTTTGTGGTATTTTGGTGAAGTATGTGAATACTTTTAGCCCTTGTCAGAGGAGTCTGCCTGAGGCTAAGGTGAAGAGTCTCAGATTGATAAACAAAGTCTCAGAGAAGCCTATCATAGAGTTGTTCTCTGGTTAAGTCTCTTACAGAGCATTTTAAACATGTGTAGCAAGCTGAAAAAGGAAAAAATATAAAATATATGGTTCAAGTATTAAAGGAGCACTAGGAAGTAAAATGCAGCGAATCCTGAGTTTGAGGATATTAAACTGAATTAAAGGAGTAGTGACCTTGAGGCAAGATCCTACCCAGCTAAATTTAGGTCTAGGCATGGTAGTACAAGCTTTTAATTCCAGAAGGCCAAGACAAGCAGATCTCTGAGTTCAAGACCAGCCTAGAACAGAGCAAGTTCTAGGTAAAGAAAAATCTAAGTCGGGGTTTGATGGACCACACCTTTAATCCCAGTGCTTAGGAGACAGGCATACAAATCTCTGAGTTTAGTCTGACTACAGTAAGAGTGCTAGGCCAGCAAAGCTTAGGCAGTGAAGGAGTTGGAAAACAGAAAGCTGGTAATAGTGTAATAGAACAAGGGGGCCATGTTTCAGCCCCAGCAAGCAGAAGAGCTCAGCATCTTTGGCTGCATGACTCTGGCTTTAGATTCCAGAATAGAAGGGACTACTGGAACAATTGTTGCTGGTTAGCTGGAGCTAAGGTTAGTGGTAATTAGAAAGAAACCAGAATCACTGAGGTGAAATCTGGGAAGTGTTTTCTGAAAATGCAAAGAAGCTGTGTTCCAGAAATAGCCCAGGTTGTACCTCATGCTGCATCTATATTTGGTAAGAGTCACCCAAGTGGTACTGGTTTTGAAAGCATGAAGTGGGCATGAAGATCAGCTAAGGCTTGGCATTGAGAGAGACCATAGAAAGCCACTGGTGAAGGTGCAGACTCAGTTGCAGTTGATGGGTCAAGACTGAATGGCTCACACAAAGGAGTTGAGGCTTGTCACCATGAAGAGAGCCTTTAAGATCTTATTTGTGAGGCCTAGTTGAAGCAGAAGATGCCAGTGTACTGGAGATTCTCTACTATGGGATGATCACCAAGAACATCTCCAGAAGTGATGACAGCCCTTCAGAGGAGCCCAGAAGGTCATGTGTGAATCTTATTACTGAAACAAGAAACTGTATGTAACATTGAAGTTGTCTTGGAGATCTGAAGTACAAGCCTTGGATACAAGACCCAAGATGTTTGAAATACAAGAGACATGCGTTATCTACTGAGGAAAGCTGATAACAGGGAGTGGAAGCAGCCCAGAACAAAGACATTTGTTGCAGTCAACAAACATGAATAAGGAGTTGAATCTGAGGACCACTTTGACATCAGACACGAAGATGTTGTTTGGAGTTTGCCCAGCTGTTTTCCTGTCTTGGTTTGGGGATTAAAGTTAAGTGATTGGATGAATCTCAGAAGAGACTTTGTACTTTGTACTTTTAACATCGTCGAGACTGCTATAAACTATCTTGACCTTAAAAGTTTAACTAAGTATATTTTGTATTATTCTGTGTTTAGGTATGGTTCCCATAAAACCCATATGTTTGAACAAATCTATGGAGAACAGGGAATGGAACGTTATGGTTTGTATATGCTCAGCCCATGAACTGGCATTATTAGAAGGTGTGGTCCTGTTGGAGTAGGTATGTTACTGTGAATATGGGTTTTAAGACACTCAGCCTAGCTGCCTGAAAGACAGTATGGTAGCAGCCTTCAGATGAAGATTTAGAACTCTCAGTTCCTCCTGTACCTTGTCTGCTTGGATGCTGCCATGTTCCTGCCTTGATAATGGACTGAACCTCTGAACATGTAAGCCAGCCCCAATTAAATGCTGTCCTTATAAGATTTGCCTTGGTCATGATTGCTGTTCACAGTAGTAAAACCCTAACTAAGACAATAACAAAAAGCAGAAATCAAAGAAGAGACAAACAAAAAAGCCCAGGCCAAAATGAATAAATGGATTTAGTACAGAAGCAGAAGGAACATTGAGACCCTCATTCTATAAGGCCATAGTCACCACAAAAGGACTCAGCATAGAAAACCAATTTCAGTCAAGTTTCTCTTATGAACCTTGTTGTAAAAATATTCAATTAAATGCTCGCAAACTGAATCCAAGAGTACATCAAAAACATAATGCACCATAATCACGTAGACTTTATCCCATGGATGTAAGAATGGCTTAATATATGAAAATTCATCAGTGCAATCTACTGAAAATACTGAACAAAAAGCACATGATCGTATCATTATATGCTGAAAAGGCCTGTGACAAAATCCAACACCCTGTCATGTTGAAAGTCTTGGAGAGAGCAGGGATACAAAATGTATACCCAAACATAATAAAAGCAACATGCAGCAAGACAATAGCCCAACATCAAATTTAATGGAAAGAAACTTACTTAAAACAATTCTACTAACATCAGGGACAAGAAAAGGCTTCCTTCTCTCTACCTATCTATTCAACATAGTACTTAAAATTCTAGCTAGAGCAATAAGACAACTAAAACAGATCAAGATGATATGAATAGAAAGGAAGAAGACAAAGTATTTCTTTTTACAGATGATATGATAGTACATATAAGTGAACCCACAAAATTTACTAGAGGACTCCTACAACTCATAAACACCAAGTGCCAAGTGCCTGGAGACAGAATTAAATAATAATAATAATAATAATAATAATAATAGTAATAATAATCAGAAGCACTCTTTTATACAAACAACAAATGGTCTGAGAAAGAAGTTAAGGAAACAGCAGCCTTTGTAATAGCCACAGAAATCGTATAATCTCTTGGTATAAGTAACCACATAAGTGAAAGACCTGAATGACAATTTCATGTCTCTGAAAAAAATTGAGGAAGTTATCAGAAGATAAAAGGTCTCCTATGGCCATGGATCTGTAAGACTAATATAGTGAAAATGTTTATCTTACCAAAAGCAATCTGTAGATTAAGTGCAATCCCCATCAAAATTCCAATTCAACTCTTTACAGACCTTGAAAAAGCAATTCTCATCTTCCTTTGAGAAAAACAAAAACAAACAAACAAACAAACAAAAATAAAAAGGCAGCTAAAACAGTCATATGCAATAAAGGCACTTCTGGAGGAATAATCATGCCTGATCTCAATCTGTACTACAGAGCAATATAAATAAAAATAATTAAATAATTAAATAAATAAATGAAATAAAATCCCTGCATAATATTGGCATAAAACCAGACAGGTTGATTGATGGAATTCAATTGAAGATCCAGAAATTAACCCACATGTCTAAAGACACACGCATTTTGACAAAGAAGTCCAAACTTTAAAAAGAAAATTAAAAAAAACAAACATCTTCACTAAACAGTACTGGTCTTACTAGATATCTGCATGTAGAAGAAGGCAAAAAGATCATATCTATCACCTTGCACAAAACTCAATTCCAAATGGATCAATGACCTTAACATAAAACTGAACACACAAAATACAATAGATAAGAAATTACAGAACTCCACTGAATGTATTGGCACAGGAGACAAACTCCAGAACAGAACACTGATAGTTGAAGTACAACAATTAATAAATTAGAACTTCATGAAACTGAAAAGACTTTGCAAGGCTAAGGACACCTTCAATAGCACAAAATGATAGCCTAAAGAATAGGAAAAGTTCTTTGCCAACCCAAGATCCTACAAAATACTCTTATCAAAAATATATAAAGAACTCAGCAAATTAGACACCAATAAACAAAATAACACAACTAAATTAAATGAATTAAAAATGGGGTTGGGGTGAATAGAACTAAACAGAATTCTCAACAGAGAAATCTATAATGACCAAGAATGATTTAATCATCCTTATCATCAAGTGTAGGTGTAGATTCCATAATTGTCTCTTGATTGGGTCAATAAAGGTGGCAGAAGCCAATAGTTGGGCAAAAGATTTCCAGTCTGAACAGAAAGAGAAGGGGACAGAGAAGACTGGGAGTCAGACCAGATGGTGTAGCAGACAGAAAGCTGCACATATGTAGGTCTCTCAAGTCACCAGTAGTTTTTGCTCTGCTCAGGGAGCTGCATAGACTAAGAAGGATGGGGCAGGATATTCTTTGTTCAGTCTTTGAATTATCTGGTAAGTATTAAAATATAAAAGTCTCTAATGTTTTCGTTGCATGGGGATAAAGGGAACTGGTTGAGATGGCCACCTTCTGTAGTCACGAAGGACTTCCAGTGGAGGAAGGAGGACATCAACCCACCCACGAAGCTTTCAGCCCAAAATGTGTACTGCTTACAATTTGCCAAGGAATAAATATGGAATAGTGATTGGATGAACTGATAACCAATGACTGGCCCAACTTGAGACATATATTATGTAAGAAAGCCAATCACTGACCCTATTAATAATATTCTGCTATGATAGCAAAAAGGACCTAACAAAACTCTCCTTCAAGGGTGCAGCAGCGGATAGAAACAGATGACAAGACTCATAGCCAAACATTAGGCAGAGGACAGAGTCTTGTTGAGAGTTGGAGAAAGAATTGAATGAACTGCCACTACCATGTCTAGGATATGGTGCCCACCCTTTTAGAGAAGAAAGGGAGGGGAGATAGGAGAAGGGATCCTGTGAGGGAGGGACTGGAAGGGGGTCATTAATAGGGATGTAAATTAAATAAATTAAATTAATATAACTAATAGAAAAAGCACAATTGCATAAGAAAGGCATTTTATATATACATAATCATACATAAAGCAATTAATAAACCAATATTTTGTGAGGAAAAGAAGGAGAGACCAAGAGGGGTTGAGGATACCACAAGAAAGTCTACAGAATCAACTAACCTGGACCCATGGGGGTTCACAGAGACTGAACTACCACACAAAGAACACACAGGGACTTGGACTACACATATGGATAGGAGCAGACAGAGACAGGAACCTGCTGGTTTCTGCATGCACTGAGAACTAAACTGAATCAGTTCCACAGCTTCCTGGACCAAAATAACACAGGGGAGAGAGCTGGACCTTCAGAAGTGTGGACTCTCCTGAGATCTCAGAGAAGACAACTAATTTCTGCCCACATTCCTGACCCTAGAGGAAATTTCCAAGTGCCATCTGTGAGCCCCTGGGTAGAGGGATTTAGGAACAGTCAGGGGCAGGAACCTTAGGGTTTCTGCCAGAACCTAGAGCTGAAAGCTAGTCACCAGGAGCACCTACACACTTGAAAGCGGAGCTCCCTGTCCCCAGATCCAGATGAAAGAAAACAGGTATACAGGAGTGCTGATATACAGGCTTACAGGAGGGTCAAGTGACTGTCAGAGACAGCAAGACAAACTAACACCAGAGACAACCTGATGGTGAGAGGCAAGAGCAGAAACCTAAGCAATAGAAACCAAGACTACTTGGCATCATCAGAGCCCAGTTCTCCCACCAAAGCAAATGCTAGATATCCAAACACACTGGAAAAGCAAGATTTAGATTTAAAATAATGTTTTTTGATGATGATGGAGGACATTAAGAAGGACATAAATAGCTCCTTAAAGAAATACAAGACAACACAAGTAAACAAGTAGAAGCCACTAAAAAGAAAAAACAAATATCCCTTAAAGAATTACAGGAAAACACAAACAAACAGGTGAAGGAATTGAACAAAACTATGCAGGATTTAAAAATAGAAATATAAACAATAAGAAAGCACAAAGGGAGACAACCCTGGAAATAGAAAACCATGGGAAGAGATTAAGAGTCATAGAAGCAAGCATCACCAACAGAATACTATAGATAGAAGAAAGAATCTCAGGGGCAGAAGATACCATAGAAAACATCAACACAACCATCAAAGATAATGTAAAACACAAAAAGCTCCCAGTCAAAAACATCCAGGAAATTCAGGACACAATGAGAAGATCAAACATAAGGATAATAGGTATAAAAGGGAGGGAATACCCCAACTTAAAAGGCCAGCAAATAACTTCAACAAAATTATAGAAGAACACTTCCATAACCTAAAGAAAGTGATGCCCATAACATACAAGAAGCATACAGAATTCCAAATAGATTGGACCAGAAAAGAAATGGCTCCTATCACATAAAAGACAAAACACCAAATGCACAAAACAAAAAGAATATTAAAAGCAGTAAGGGAAAAAACCCAAGTAACAAGTAATAGTAGATCTATCAGAATTACACCAGACTTCTCACCAGAGACTATGAAAGCCAGAAGATCCTGGGCAGATACCACACAGATCCCAAGAGAACACAAATGTCAGCCTAGGCTACTATAGCCTTCAAAACTCTCAATTAACATAGATGGAGAAACCAAGATAATCCAAGACAAAACCAAATTTACACAATATCTTTCTACAAACCGAGGATAATAGATGGAAAACTCCAATACAAGGAGGGAAACTACACCCTAGAAAAAGCAAGAAAGTAATGTCCTTGAAACAAAACCAAATGAAGAGAGACATACAACATAATTCCACCTCTAATTAAAAATAGATAACAGAAATCAACAATCACTATACTTTAATATCTCTTAATATCAGTGGACTCAATTCCCCAATAAAAAGTCATAGACTGACAGACTGGATATGTAAAGAGGACCCAGGATTTTGCTGCATACAGGAAACACATCTCAGTAACAAAAACAGACACTACCTCAGAGTAAAAGGCTTGTAAACAAGTTTCCAATCAAAGGGTCCCAAGAATAAAAGCTGGAGAAGCCATTCTAATATCAAATTAAATCAGCTTTCAAGCAAAAGTTATCAAAAATGATAAAGAAGGCACTTCATGTTCATCAAAGTAAAAATCAAACAAGATGAACTCTCAATCCTAAATATCTATGCTCCAAATGCAAGGGCACTTATACTCATAAAAGAAACCTCCTGGAGCTCAAATTACATACTGTGCCTCACACAATATTAGTAGGAGATTTCAACCCCACTCGCATGAATGGACAGATCACAGAAACAGAAATTAAACAGAGACATAGAGAAACTAACAGAAGTTATGAACCAAATGGAACTAACAGATATTTATAGAACATTTTATCCTAAAACAAAAAGATATACCTTCTTCTCAGTACCTCATGGTACCTTCTCCAAAATTGACCATATAATCAGCCACAAAACAGGCCTCAACAGATAAAGAAGATAGAATAATTTTTGGCATCCTATCAGATAACCATGGCTAATGCTGGTCTTCAATAACAACAAAAATGACAGAAAGCCCACATATACATGGAAGCTGAACAATGCTCTATTCAATGATAACTTGGTCAAGGAAGAAATAAAGAAAGAACTTAAAGATGTTGTAGAATTTAATGAAATGAAGGCATAACATACTCCAATTATGGGACACAATAAAAGAAGTGCTAAGAGGAAAACTCATAGCTCCGAGTGCCTCCAAAATGAAAACAGGAAAGCACATACATTAGCAGTTGTACAGCACACATGTAAGCTCTAGAACAAAAAGAAGCAAATATACAAGAGATGTAGAAGGCAGGAAATATTCAAACTAATGACTGACATCAACCAAGTAGAAACAAAAAGGACTATCCAAAGAATCAACAAAACCAGGAGCTGGTTCTTTGAGATAATCAGCAGGATAGATAAATCCTCAGCCAGACTAGCCAGAGGGCACAGAGAGTGTATCCAAATTAACAAAATCAAAAATGAAAAGGGAAACATACCAACAGAATCTGAGGAAATTAAAAAAAATCATCAGATTGTACTACAAAAGCCTACATTCAACAAAAATGGAAAATCTAGAGGAAATGGACAATTTTCTAGACAGATAACAGGTACCAAAGTTAAATCAGGGACAGATAAAGCATCTAAGCAGCTCTATAACTCCTAAAGAAATAAAAGCAGTTAGTAAAAGTCTCTCAGCCAAAAAAAAATGCCCAGGTTCAGATGGGTTTAGTACAGAATTCTATCAGATCTTCATAGAAGACCTCATACCAATACTGACCAAACTATTCCACAAAATAGAAACAAACAGAGCACTACCAAATTTCTTATATGAAGCCACAATTATGCTTATATCTAAACAACAGAAAGATCCAACAATGAAAGAGAACTTTAGATCAATTTCCCTTGTGAATATCGATGCAAAAATATGCAAAATTCTTGCAAACCAAATACAAGAACACATCAAAACAATCATCCATCATGATCAAGTAGGCTTCATCCCAGGTATGCAGGGATGGTTCACTATATGGAAATCCATCAAAGTAATCCACTATATAAACAAACTCAATGATAAAAACCACATGATCATTTTATTAGATGCTGAGAAAGCATTTGACAAAACCCTTCATGATGTAAATCCTGGAAAGTTCAGGAATTCAAGGTCCATATCTAAACATAGTAAAAGCCATATGCAGCAAACCAGTAGCTAACATTAAAGTAAACAGAGAGAAGCAATCCCACCAAAATCAGGGACTAGATAATGCTGCCTACTCTCTCACAACTTATTCAATATAGTACTCAAAATCCTAGCCAGAGAAATCAGACAACAAAAGCAGGTCAAAGGGATATAAATTGGAAAGGAAGAAGTCAAAATATCACTATTTGTAGATGATATGTTAATATACTTAAGTGACCCCAAAAGTTCCACCAGAGAACTACTAAGTCTGATAAACAATTTCAGCAATGTGGCTGGGTATAAAATTAATCAAACATATCAGTTGCCTTCCTCTACTCAAAGTCTAAATAGGCTGAGAAAGAAATTAGGTAAACAATACCCTTCATAATAGTCCCAAATAATAAAAAATACCTCAGTCTGACTCTAACCAAGCAAGTGAAAGATCTGTAAGAAAAGAACTTTAAGTCTTTGAACAAAAAAATGAAGAACTCAGAAGATGGAAAGACCTCCCATGGTCATGGATTCGCAGGATTAATATAGTAAAAATGGCCATATTGCCAAAAGCAATCTACAGTGTCAATGTTTCCCCATCAAAATTCCAACTCAATTCTTCATAGAGTTATAAAGAACAATCTGCAAATTCACTTGGAATAACCAAAAATCCAGGATAGCAAAAACTATCCTTAACAATAAAAGAAATTCTGGGATAATCACCATTCCTGACCTCAAGCAGTATTACAGAACAATAGTCATAAAAAAAATGTAAAGAATTGGTACAGAGACAGGAAGGTAGGTCAGTAGAATAGAACTGAAGAATCAGAAATGAACCCACAAACCTATAGTCACTTGATCTTTGACAATGGATCTGAAACCATCCAGTTGAAAAAACAACCAATATTTTCAACAAATAGTGCTGGTAGAAAAAAATGCAAATCAATCCATTCTTATTGCCCTGTACAAAGCTTAAGACCAAGTAGATCAAGGACTTCCACATCAAACCAGATACACTCAAACTAACAGAGGAAAAAGTGGGGCAGAGTCTGAAACACATGGGCACTTGGGAAAATTTCCTGAACAAAACACCAATGGCTTATTCTCTAAGATCAAGTGTTGACCAATGGAACCTCATAAAACTGCAAAGCTTCTGTAAGGCAAAGGACACTGTCATTAGGAAAAAATGGCAACCAACAGATTGGGAAAAGATCTTTACCAACACTACAACTGATAGAGGAATATCCAAAATATACAAAGAACTTAAGAAGTTAGACTCCAGAGAGCCAAAAACCCTATTAAAAATCGATACAGAGCTAAACAAAGAATTCTCAGCTGAGGAATATTGAATGCCTGAGAAGTATCTGAAGAAATGTTCAGCATCCTTAGTCATCAGAGAAATGCAAATCAAAACAACCCGAGATTCCACCACCCACCAGTCAGAATAGCTAAGATCAAAAACTCAGGTGACAACAGATGCTGGTGAGGATGTGGAGAAAGAGGAACACTCCTCCATTGTTGATGAGATTGCACACTGGTACAACCATTCTGGAAATCAGTCTAAAGATTCCTCCGAAAATTGGACATTGCACCACCTGAGGACCTGGCTATACCTCTCCTGGGAATATAACCAAAAGATGCTCCAACATAGAATAAAGACACATCCCCCACTATGTTAATAGCAGCCTTATTTATAGTATCCAGAAGCTGTAAAGAACCCAGGTGCCCTTCAACAGGGGAATAGATCCAGAAAATGTGGTGCCTGTACACAATGGAGTACTATGCAACTATCAAAAACAATGACTTCATGAAATTCATTGGCAAATGGATTGAACTAGAAAATATCATCCTGAATGAGGTGACCCAATCACAGAAAAACACACATGGTATGCACTCACTGATAAGTGGATATTAGCCCCAAAGCTCGAATTACCCAAGATACAATCCACAGACCATATGAAGCTTAAGAAAAAGGATGACTAAAGTTCAGATGCTTAACTCCTTTTCAAAACAGGGAACAATAATATTCATAGGAGGTGATATGGAGGCAAAGTTTGGAGCAGAGTCTGATGGAATGGCCATTCAGAGTCTGTCCCACATGTGCCCCGTTTACATACAGTAACTAAGACTAGATAAGACTGTGGAAGCTAAGAAGGGCATGCTGACAGGAACCTGATATAGATGTCTCCTGAGAGACACAAAGAATGCCAAATAGAGAGGTCAAAACTAGTAGCAAACCATTGAACTGAGAATGGGACCCTCGTTGGAGGAATTAGAGAAAGGATTGAAAGAGCTGAAGGGACTTGCCACCCCATAAGAACAACAATGCCAACCAACTAGAGCTCCCAGGGACTCAACCACTACTCGAAAACTATACATGGAGTGACCCATGGCTCCAGCTGCATAAGTAGCAGAGTAGGGCCTTGTTGGGCAGCAATGGAAGGAGACACACTTGGTCCTGCCAAGGTTGGACCTCCAGTACAGGGGAATGTGGGGGTGGGGTGGTAGAGGGGAAGGGGAAGTGAATGGGGAGGGGAACACCCTTATAGAAGATGGGGAGGAGGATGGGATAGGGGGTATATATCAGGGAAATCGGGAATTGGAAAGGTATTTGAAATGTAAATAAAAAATCCAATAAAAGGAAAAAAAAGAAAGAAAAGAACTAAGCATGTGAAGCACATGAGCCGCTTAGTCTTCCTATGGGTCCGCTAACAATTGTAGGCTGTCTCTGACTCTATCGGTGCCATTGGCTCCCATTCCCTTAGTTGCCCTGCCCCATTAAGCCTCAGTAGAAGAGGATATGCTTAGTTCTACTGTGACTGGGAGTCCCAGTGTGTGCAGTATCCGTGGGCATGTGGTGAGGCTTCACTTTCTCTGGGGAAAAGAGGGTGGTAATGGGAGGAGAGTTTTGTAAAGGCAACTTGGAAGAAAGGAGAGAAGCGGTTACTGGTATGTAAGGTGAATGAATAAACACACACACACACACACACACACACACACACGGCAATAAATAAACACTGATCTTGTGCTACAATGAGAAAAGGCCATTCATCTTGCACAAACTGAGGTGAAAGTGTTCTCTGTTTCTCCTAAAGTAAGCAGTAAGCATTCTTTTATATAGAGAACACAGGAAAAGACTATTAGGGAAACATCTCTCTATTCATCTTCAGGTTTTCAGCAAGGGGATGCCTTTAAAACAAGGAAAATCAAGGTTCCATCTTCACAAGATGATTGGTGTCTCATTGTACATCTCAAAACCCCATCTGATTATGTCTTATATGACAAACACAATTGTGCCATGTACATGACCCTCTCAAATGCAAAAGTAGAACTAAGATATTCACTTGATTAGGTAGTTATGATGACACTATAGGGGAGCATGGCAGTTACATAGCAATCACTACAGTATGTAAACAAATATGTGTAAGGAGATAATGGAACTTCCAACACACATTAACCCATCATTATTTTCCTTTTGCCTCCAATGTATGCTAAGGAGGGCTTAAACAAAAACAGGGGAGGGTAATGTGAAGCCAGAAATGTGTAGAGTAAACTCTTTGTTTTAAATGATAGAAATTCTGTCACATAATTCAAAATTATGCACAACTATAAAATTTCCTAAAATTTAATATTTGGTTTTTGCTTGAAACAGATATAAATGATAGATAATGAAATAAATACTCTCATATAACCTGTATTGGCAAATGGAGTGTTTAAATTTGTTTTTACAATAGCATACTAAAATAATGTCTTCACCAATCATTTAAAATTACACTTGAAAAATAAAAAGACATATTTGGAGTTATTGTATTATCAACAATAATTCTAACATAAGATCAGAATAATACAACTTCAATTCCACGCATAATCAGAAGTAAAGCCCTCATTTCCATACCCCCAGACTCTAAGTTTAGGTGTTTGTTCCTTTCATGACTGAAGGCACATTGTCTCAGGAGAGCAGCAAGTGGAAAGTGAACTAGTTTTGTGACTCAGCATTTATTCAGTTCTCCTCTTTGCTTCAACTTTACCATAAACTGAAGATTCTATTTTCATGCATTTTTCACAATTTCTGTTCATTACACATGGCCGTTCTAGTTGCTAACTAGCCCAAGTGTAGTGCAGATGTTTGAACCTTCAACTGGCGCACAATAAATAGTGTTGCCAATAAAACCAGGCAGCATTTTGAAACCTATGAGAGATATATTTAGGTATGAGATCATTTCCTCAGTGTTCATTTCGACATGGCTTTAGTTAGCATTTAGATGCTTTTGCAGTGTGCTTTTCATGTTATGGTTAAAAATTTTATGCAACTGCCCTGTATATTGCACAGTAGCTTTTAGTTTAGCCATAGAGCTTTTCATCCATCGCCATCATAAAAATTCAGAAAAACTTTCAACACAGACAGTAGTCTCAGATTTATTAGGAGTCACTCCTGATTTAGGCTTCATGCCAATCCATGACAAACACTACCTTGCTTTCTGCCAGAACAAATTTGGCAGTACTGCATATGGAAAATAAGCACAGACTAGAAATTTTGAATCTTAAGACTTATTTCCTTTAATTAGAATGTCTCACTGCCCACCAAACTATTTCCAAGCACTTTGGTATTACACACATGTACATGCTTTATTATTCATCACCCAATGACACTTGAGTCGTGTTAACCTAACTGCTGTCATGAGTGATGCTACTAGGGATTTTCGTGTAGGAAAGTCTGTGCAAACATGGGATGCTGATATCCAACTTAGAAACCTAGGGAAGTGGCATAGAGTGACTTTATAAACTATTGGATCATTTCATTTAAAACTTCACCCCTTACCCATCCCACACCAGCAGTTCTTGAGAACATTACTTCCTGTGCCTACTGCCCACACTTGTTACAGCTGCTATTTGTGGTTGTCTCACAGCTGTCTTTTGCCATCTGTGATGCTGTTATAATGGGCTAGAGCCGTGATTTGGACAATCATGATCCTAAATGTGATCATGCCAAATGTTGAAACCCCGATTTGAAGTATAGTGTCTGAAAAATCAGCATCTTAGACACATAATTTGTGGGGAAGGGGACTTATTTAATAGACACTTGATTATATTTTAAATGGGAATTTGGAAAAAAATTAAAAATTGGGCAAATTCTTCATAGCCCACTTTATAAAATAAAATACAATAACAACATACATATTTTTACAAATAAAAAGAGTTCAGAATAGCAGTGATATTGAATAGTAGTTATACATAGCCAACCATATTCATAGATACTAAATAGAAAGCACTCATTCTTATTTAAAACTGTCTACATTCATACAGGCACGACATAAGAGTTTCCTATTTAGTTTTTTTTTATCTTCTGTGCTACATCTTTCTAATTTAAAGACACAAAAGTCAATGCTGACTTGCAGATACTCCATAAACTTAGTAGACAAAAAACCAATACTTATGATTAATGATAGAATTGTAGAAATCTAGTCATATAAGCTCATAATTATTTACATACCATTTAATAGCACCGTTGTATTTCTCAGGTGGATTGTGCTCTAAAATATTGACAATTCTTCAAGTTTCTTCAAATGGAGAAATTGGCAGTACATACACCATATCTTTGGCAGTTTTTAATGTTGTAGCTTAACTATATAGATGGTTTTATTTTTATGCTCAGTACACATATGAGAGGTGTGTCCAACTAGAAATAACCCTGTCACCATTTCCAGTGGTGTTTTGCTGGTACCTAATGATCCCTTTCTATGTCAAATTTATATTCATTTTTTTCTTTTAATTTGATTCCATATATGTGAAAATATGCCCAATAGTATATATTATACATAGATTCCTTATTTATTTATCAGGGATGTCTAATACTACTGCAATAAATAAGGGTAAAGTAGGTTGTTGCTTTTATTTAGATTAATTTTAAATTAATCATACCATTGTAATTTCCTTTTACTAATTTTATTCTTTTTAATATTAAATAGTTGTAAAATGGTTGAAACATTAATGTAAAATCATTTATGGATTTATATTAAATTAGTATATATAGAATAAAATAAGTGAATTCAAATAGAGTCATTTTCTATATTAGTTTGTGTGACTGTAGGGATAATCTCCTTTGTAGTATGCTGAAGAATCATCTGTCAATAAAAATCTAATGCCCCACCATGCCACAGTGACACATGTTCTACTATGTTCATTGCAGTCTTATTTGTGAACCAGTCCAGATGTCCCATGACAGAAGAAGGAAAACAGAAAATGTGATTCATTTATACAATGGAATACTACTTAGCTATAAGAATGAGGACATCCTGAGTTTTGCAGGCAAATGGAAGGAACTATAAAATGTCATTCTCAGCATGGTAACTCAGACCCAAAAGGACATGCATGGTATGTTACCACTAATAAGTGGAAATTAGTCGAAAAAAGAAAAATACAGCATACCCAAGGTACAGTCCAAAAGGTCAACAGACTGAAGGGCCCAAGTGAGGACACCTCAGTTCCACTTGGGAGGGAGAAGAAAGCAACCACGAGAGGGAAGGGAGGGAGGGACAGGGGGAGGAAAAGAGATAAGGGTGGAGGAGAGGGGAACATGATCTGGTATTGAGTGGAGGAAAAGGACTGAAGCCTTGAGGGCCAGCAGAAAGAATGAAAAGAGGTGACCTTGAGAGGAAGAAGGTTGGGAAGGCCCTATAGAATGTATCATAGACCTGGTGAGTAAGAGAGTCTCAGGACTCAAAGGAGAGTATGCTAGATGAAAGTCCCTATAGTGGTGGTGGGGGGAAAAGATTGACTCCACCTCCAGTAGGAAGACAGGGCATTAAGTGAAGGATTGGATTGCTATCCCACAGCCAAAGCTCTGACCCATAATTCTTCTTGTCTGAAAGAAATGCAGAGATGGAAATGTAGAAGAGCCTGAGGAAAAGAAGGTTCCAGGAACAGGCCCAAAGTAGGTTGCAGCTCAAGGCAAGGCCCCAAGACCTGACATCATTACTGAAGCTATGGGACATTCACAAAAAGGAACCTACCATGACTACTCTTCCAAAGATCAACAAGCAGCTGAAAGAGTCAGATGCAGATATGTGCACCCAACCAATGAAAGGAAGCTTCTGTTCCCTCTGGCTGAATTAAGGAAAATCTGGAGGAAGTTAAGAAGGGGGGCAACCCTGTAGGAGAAACAGCAATCTCAACTAACCTGGACCCCTGAGATCTCTTAGACACTTAGACACCAACCAGGCAGCATACACCAGCTGAGATGAGCCCTCCAACACATATACAGCAGAGGATTCCCAGGTCTGGGTTCAATCAGAAAAGATTCACCTAATCCTCAAGAGATTGGAAGACTCAGGAAGTTTAGAAGTCTGGTGGGGTGGGTGGAGTGGGGACATCCTTGTGGAGGGATGCAGTATGTGAAGATGGGGTAGGGAGAAGGTATGCGATGTGGACCCCTTGAGAGATGGACCAGGAAGGGCATAAAATCTGGAGTGTAAAAATAAATAAATGTTTAAAAAAGCATGTTATCAATGACAAATGTATAATTAAAAAAATCTAATGGTCAATAAGCTGAGGCAGTATTGGAAGACTAGATCTCCTGCTGGGACTTCTGGCTGAAAAAGAGTGAGGCAGAGAGATTGGACTCCTGGACTGAGAGGAGATAGACTTATGAAACTGAGCAGAGGTAACAGCCGTGTGGCACACACAGACTAGAATAAAGAGGTTATGTAAATTATAAGCTAGTTGAAGAACAAGCCCAAAATTATGGCCTAGGCTTCCTATTTGTATGTCATACTTTCTTGTACTGCTCTGTGACCTAAATTTTTGCTTATGAGGGGACATTTAACACATAATGTGTTTCCCTTGGACACGAAGTACCTTTTTCTACAGTGTATCACTCTGTTTTTGTTGGCACTTCTGTTCTGACTTATCTGAAGAACTAGTAAAGTTTTTGTATTATTTCTTACCAGTCACAACTGAAGTTACCAAGTAATGGCTGGATATTTTACCTAAAGGATTTGAACGAACAGTTTCTGCATCCTTGTTGGGGTTTTCTCTTTGTGCTGTTGCGTGCTTCTACTCCTCTATAATTCCTGACTTTGACTTAGCTTTTACTTCCTTATTATACCAAATCTCAAGATCAAACAAATTGTATATATTGAGTTCTCATCTACTTCAGGATCATGTGTACAGATAGAAATGCAACTTCAACTTGTTTTCCAGACTTCCAAACACAAATTTGGAGATGTGCAGTTCACACGGATACTCCCCGGACTTCTCACTTAAATTTTTGGAATAGAGTTTTTCTCGGTTAGAACTGTCAGCTCTTCCGACTACTACAGTAGTAAAACCTTACTACTAATTATATGTGACATACCTCCCTGGAATAGTCTCATTATTTTAGTTGATAAGCATTTTCACCTTATTGCAAGATTTGATTAACTTCCAGATTCTAAGAAAGTTTTCTCGTAATTTTGGAAGTGTTCTGTCGCCTTTCATAAAGGTCAGAAGTCATTATTCTGATGTTCTGAAGGTTCCTTCTTTACATTTAGTTTTGATATTTTAGAGAGATAAAAGGAGAAAAAAGGAGATGGGTTCAGTTTATTGGAAGATAAAACGGTAGGGAAATGGTACTGAAAAATAAAAGGTTTCTGAAAGATCAAGACGAGAAAATACCATGTCTTTAACTCACTTTACTTCAACTACCTTACTATAGTCATTATTGTGCATCATTGTTATCAGGACAAGATAAGGTCCTGATTCTCTTATAGGTCCTAGAAAAAATATTTATTCATGCTCAGCAAGAAATATTAATGCATGTAATACTGTTTTATATTCTTTCTTTGTTTGCTTTAGAACATACTTTATAGAAGTTTAGAAGAGAATTGATGACACATAGACATAAACTTAGAATTTCTAGGAAATTAACCAAGTTGGATAACAATTATCAAAAGAAATGCATGACAGTTAAAAAATAATTTAATAAATAGCAGAGTAAAATTGGAAAAATTCACAAAAAACAAATAAAACAAAAAGCAAAACAGGGGTGAAGAATTCTTTGAAAGGTCAGTCTCTGCTCCATTTTTGTCCTTGCATTTCTTTTACATAGGAAAAAATTTTGGTCACAATTTTGAAGGTGGGTTGGTGTCCCCATCTCTCCACTGTGGGTTCTGTCTAACTACTGAAAGTGGTCTCTTTGGTCCCATATTCCCACTGTTGGGCTTAAGTCCTCACAGCCTCCCCACCCCAGGTCTCTGGAATGTTCTGGAGGTTCTCCTCAGCCCAAATCCGAGCAGCTCCGTATTTCTATTATTTCTCCTGGCCCTTTGGACTTCTCTCCTGTAACCTACCATACCTCCTACCTGATCCTGACTGCAGTTTTCCTACATCTTCACTTATTCCACCACAGTACCTCAGTCCCTCTGCCTCCCATGATTATTTTGTTCCTCCTTTTTATTGATATTGGAGCATCATCACTTGGGGCTTCCTTCATGTTTAACTGTATAATAACTGTGGTGTATGCCATGGGTATCCTGTACTTTTGGACTAATAGCCACGTATTGGTGAGTACATTCTATACATGTCCTTTGGGGTCTGGGTTAACTCATTCAGGTTATTTTCTACTTCCATTTACCTACAAAATTCATGATGTCTTCGTTTTTAATAGATAATAGTGTCCTATTGTGTAAATGAACCACCTTTTCTGTATCTATTATTTAGTTGAGGGGCATTTGGGATGCTTCCAGTTTCTGGCTGTTATGAGCATAGTGGAGCATGATACGTGTCCTTGTGATGCTATGGGGCATCTATTGGATATACGCTCAGGAGTGGTCTAGCTGGGTTTTCAAGTAGAACTATTTCCAATTTTCTGAGAAACAGACAGATTGATGTCCAGAGTGGTTGTTCCAGTTTGCATTCCCATCAGCAGTAAAGGAGTGTTCCTCTGTCTCCACATCCTTGCCAGCATCTGCTGCCACTTGAGATTTTAATCTTAGCCATTCTGATTGGTGTAAGGTAGAATCTCAGGGTCATTTTGATTTGCATTTCCCTAATGACTAAGAATGTTGAATGTTTCTTTAAGTGCTTCTCGGCCATTCAAGATTCCTCTTTTGAGGAAATTTGTACCCCATTGTTTCATTAGGTTATTTGTTTTTTTTTTTTTAATTCTATCTTCTTGAGTTCTTTATATATTGTGGATATTAGCCGTCTATGGAATGTAGGGATAGTTAAGATCTTTCTCCATCTGTCAGTTGAAGTTTTGTCCTACTGACAATGACCTTTGCCATATAGAAGTTTTGTAGTTTCAAGAGGTCCCATATGTCAACTGGTTTTCTGCTCAGAAAAATTTCCCCTGTGCCAATGCATTTGAGGCTATTTCCCTCTTTCTCATTTACTAGATTAAGTGTATCTTGTTTTATGTTGAGGTCCTTGATCCACTTGGACTTGAGCTTTATTTAGGGTGCTAAATACAGATAAATTTACATTCTTCTACATGCAAACCACCAGTTAGGCCATTTGTTGAAGATGCTTTTGTTTTCCCACCATATACCTTTGGCTTCTTTGTCAAAAATCAAGTTTCCATAGGTGTATGGGATCATTTGTGGGTCTACAATTCTATTCAACTGATTGATCTATATGTCTCTGTGCCAATACCATGTGTTTTGTTTTGTTTTGTTTTGTTTTTTAAATCGCTATTGCCCTATAGTAGAGCTTGAGGTCCAGGATGATGATTCTTCCAGAAGTTCTATAGTTCAAAAGTGTTTTGGCTAGCCTTGGTTTTTTTGTTTTTCCATGTGAAGCTAAGAATTGCTCTTTCTATGTCTGAAGAATTGGATTGAAATTTTGTTAGGAATTAAATCATATCTATAGGTTGCTTTTGGTAAGATGGCTAATTTTACTATGTTACTCTTACCAATCAATGAGCATGGGGGATCTTTCCATCTTCTGAGGTCTTCTTCAATTTCTTTCTTCAGGGACTTAAAGTTCTTGTCACACATATATTTCACTACTTGTGTACAATTACAACATGATATTTCATATTATTTGTGGCTATTGAGAAGTATGGTTTTTCCTGTAATTTGTTTTGCAACCTGTTTGTCATTTGCATAATAGAAGGCTCCTGATTTCTTCAAGTTAATCTTATATCCAACCACTTTTTTGAAGTTATCAGTTCTGGTAGAATTTTTGTGGTTGCTTATGTATACTCTTATATCATCTATAAATAGTAATACTTTGATTTCTTCCTTTTCAATTTGTATACCCTTTATCTGCTTTAGTAGTCTTATTGCTGAGTCTAGAACTTCAAGTACTATTTTGAATAGATAGGAAGAGAGTGGGCTGCCTTGCCTTGTCCCTGATTTTAATGGTATTGATTCAAGTCTCTTACCCTTTAGTTTGATGCTGACTATTGATTTGTTACATATTGCTTTTCTTATGTTTAAATGTGTGCCTTGAACTCCTAGTCTCTCCAAGATTTTTAACCTGAAGGATGTTGGATTTTGTCAAAGACTTTTTCAGCATCCACTGAATATTCATCAAAGGAGAAATCCACTAAGATGAAGTCTCAATTTTAAACATCAATGTCCCAAACACAAGAGTGCACACATTTGTAAAAGAAATGTTTCTTTCAGTTTTTTAAATAGTGGAAATAGTTGGTGGATTTTCATATATTGTACCATACCGGCATCACTGGGATGAAGTCTACTTAATCATGCTGAATGATGTTTTTGATGTGTTCTGGATTTCCTTTGGAAGTATTTTATTAATTTTTCATAAATGTTCATAGGAGAAATCAGTCTGACGTTCCATGTTTTTGTTGAGTCTTTGGTTTAGGTATCAGAGTAACTGTGGCCCCATAGAATGAATTAGATAGTATTCCTTCTGCTTCTATTCTGTGGAATAATTTGAAGAGTGCTATTATTGGCTCTTCTTTGAAGGTCTTGTAGAATTCTGCACTAAAACCATCTGGTCTTGGGCTTTTTTCTAAAAAAAAAAGTTTTTAATTTTTTTCTTTACTTCTTCTCTAACCAAGTTATCATTGAGTGTTGAGTTGTTCAGTTTCTATGAGGGCTTTCTTTCTTTTTTTTTTTTTCCTTTCTCTCTTTTTTTTTTTTTTTTTTTTTTTGTCCGGTTTTTGTTCATTTTGTTTTTATTATTTTATGCAAGGGGTTGTTTTAACCTTCTTGTATCTGTTGGGGTTTGGTTTTTTTCCAATATTATGGTTGGTTTTGGATAATTCTCTGTGATGTGCTGGGAAGAAGGTATATTCTTTTGATTGGAGTTCTGTAGATAACTGTTATATCCATTTGGTTCACAATTTTTGTTAGTTTAACTGTGTCTCTGTTTAGCTTCTGTTTTGATGACCTTTCTATGACCTTTCTATTATGGGAGTAGGGTGTGGAAGTCTTCCACTATTATTATAGTAGGCTTAATGTATTCTTTGAGGTTTAATAAAGTTTCTCTTACAAATGTGTGTACCCTTGCCTTTGGGGCACATATATATTCAAAATTGAGACTTCATCTTAGTGGATTTATCCTTTGATGAATAAGAAGTGTCTTTCCCCATCTGTTTTGATTACTATTAGTTGGAATTCCATTTTATTAAATATTAGGACGGCTACTACAGATACTTCTTGGAACCATTTGAGTGGAAAACTTTTTTCTAGCTCTTTACACTGAGGCCAAGTCTACTTTTGTTGCTGAGGTGTGTTTCTTGTATGTAGTAGAATGATGCATCCAGTTAATGTAGCCAGTTTGTTAGCCTGTGTCTTTTTATTTGGGAAATTGAGTCCATTGTTGTTGAGAGATATTAATGACCACTGACTCTTAATCCTTGTTATTTTGTTGTTGGGGTGGTAGGGTGTGTGTGTGTGTGTGTGTGTGTGTGTGTGTGTGTGTTTCTTTTTGTGTGTTTGTTGTAAGATGAATAATTTCTTGCGTTTGCTTGGGTATAGTTACCTTCCTCATGTTTAAGGTTTTTTCTAGTATCCTCAGTAGGGTAGGATTAATAGAAAGATATTGTTGAAATTTGATTTTTGTCATGGATTTTCTTGCTTTCTCCATCTGTGGTTATTGAAGGTTTTGCTGGGTATAGTACATTGGTCTGGAATCTATGGTCTCATAGGCTCTGCAAGTCATCTGTCCAGAAGTAGGGTGCAACTGTGGTATGTCTGCATTTATTTTACTTGGCTTTTTTCTTTTTTTTTTTTTTTTATTAACTTGAGTATTTCTTATATACATTTCGAGTGTTATTCCCTTTCCCGGTTTCCGGGCAAACATCCCCCCCCCCCCCCTTCCTTATGGGTGTTCCCCTCCCAACCCTCACCCCCTTGCTTCCCTCTCCCCAACAGTCTAGTTCATTGGGGGTTCAGTCTTAGCAGGACCCAGGGCTTCCCCTTCCACTGGTGCTCTTACTAGGATATTCATTGCTACCTATGAGGTCAGAGTCCAGGGTCAGTCCATGTATAGTCTTTGGTTAGTGGCTTAGTCCCTGGAAGCTCTGTTTGGTTGGCATTGCTGTACATATGGGGTCTCGAGCTCCTTCAAGCTCTTCCAGTTCTTTCTCTGATTCCTCCAACGGGGGTCCTGTTCTCAGTTCAGTGGTTTCCTGCTGGCATACGCCTCTGTATTTGCTGTATTCTGGCTGTGTCTCTCAGGAGCGATATGCATTCACATTTTGATCATCCGTCTGGAGTTTCATTTGTTCTAGGCATCTAGGGTAATTCGAGCATTTGGGCTAATAGCCACTTATCAATGAGTACATACCATGTATGTCTTTCTGTGATTGGGTTAGCTCACTCAGGATGATATTTTCCAGTTCCAACTATTTGCCTACGAATTTCATAAAGTCATTGTTTTTGATAGCTGAGTAATATTCCATTGTGTAGATGTACCACATTTTCTGTATCCATTCCTCTATTGAAGGGCATCTGGGTTCTTTCCAGCTTCTGGCTATTATAAATAAGGCTGCGATGAACATAGTGGAGCACGTGTCTTTTTTATATGTTGGGGCATCTTTTGGGTATATGCCCAGGAGAGGTATAGCTGGATCCTCAGGCAGTTCAATGTCCAATTTTCTGAGGAACCTCCAGACTGATTTCCAGAATGGTTGTACCAGTCTGCAATCCCACCAACAATGGAGGAGTGTTCCCCTTTCTCCACATCCTCGCCAGCATTTGCTGTCACCTGAGTTTTTGATCTTAGCCATTCTCACTGGTGTGAGGTGAAATCTCAGGGTTGTTTTGATTTGCATTTCCCTTATGACTAACGATGTTGAACATTTCTTTAGGTGTTTCTCTAAGCCATTCGGTATTCCTCAGCTCTGAATTCTTTGTTTAGCTCTGAACCCCATTTTTTAATAGGGTTATTTGTCTCCCTGCAGTCTAACTTCTTGAGTTCTTTGTATATTTTGGATATAAGCCCTCTATCTGTTGTAGGATTGGTAAAGATCTTTTCCCAATCTGTTGGTTGTCATTTTGTCCTAACCACAGTGTCCTTTGCCTTACAGAAGCTTTGCAGTTTTATGAGATCCCATTTGTTGATTCTTGATCGTAGAGCATAAGCCATTGGTGTTTTGTTCAGGAAATTTTTTCCAGTGCCCATGTGTTCCAAATGCTTCCCTAGTTTTTCTTCTATTAGTTTGAGTGTATCTGGTTTGATGTGGAGGTCCTTGATCCACTTGGACTTAAGCTTTGTACAGGGTGATAAGCATGGATCGATCTGCATTCTTCTACATGTTGACCTCCAGTTGAACCAGCACCATTTGCTGAAAATGCTATCTTTTTTCCATTGGATGGTTTTGGCTCCTTTGTCAAAAATCAAGTGCCCATAGGTGTGTGGGTTCATTTCTGGGTCTTCAATTCTGTTCCATTGGTCTATCTGTCTGTCTCTGTACCAATACCATGCAGTTTTTATCACTATTGCTCTGTAATACTGCTTGAGTTCTGGGATAGTGATTCCCCTGAAGTCCTTTTTTTATTGTTGAGGATAGTTTTAGCTATCCTGGGTTTCTTGTTATTACAGATGAAGTTGTAAATTGTCCTGTCTAACTCTCTGAAGAATTGGATTGGTATTTTGGTGGGGATTGCATTGAATCTGTAGATCGCTTTTGGTAGAATGGCCATTTTTACTATATTAATCCTGCCAATCCATGAGCATGGGAGATCTTTCCATCTTCTGAGATCTTCTTCAATTTCTTTCTTCAGAGTCTTGAAGTTCTTATTGTACAGATCTTTCCCTTGCTTGGTTAAAGTCACCCCGAGGTACTTTATATTATTTGGATCTATTATGAAGGGTGTCATTTCCCTAATTTCTTTCTCGGCCTGTTTCTCTTTTGTGTAGAGGAAGGCTATTGATTTATTTGAGTTAATTTTATACCCAGCCACTTTGCTGAAGTTGTTTATCAGCTTTAGTAGTTCTCTGGTGGAACTTTTGGGATCACTTAAATATACTATCATATCATCTGCAAATAGTGATATTTTGACTTCTTCTTTTCTGATCTGTATCCCTTGACCTCCTTTTGTTGTCTGATTGCTCTGGCTAGAACTTCAAGAACTATATTGAATAAGTAGGGAGAGAGTGGGCAGCCTTGTCTAGTCCCTGATTTTAGTGGGATTGCTTCAAGTTTCTCTCCATTTAGTTTAATGTTAGCAACTGGTTTGCTGTATATGGCTTTTACTATGTTTAGGTATGGGCCTTGAATTCCTATTCTTTCCAGGACTTTTATCATGAAGGGGTGTTGAATTTTGTCAAATGCTTTCTCAGCATCTAATGAAATGATCATGTGGTTTTGTTCTTTCAGTTTGTTTATATAATGGATCACGTTGATGGTTTTTCCGATATTAAACCATCCCTGCATGCCTGGGATGAAGCCTACTTGATCATGGTGGATGATTGTTTTGATGTGCTCTTGGATTCGGTTTGCCAGAATTTTATTGAGTATTTTTGCATCGATATTCATAAGGGAAATTGGTCTGAAGTTCTCTTTCTTTGTTGGGTCTTTGTGTGGTTTAGGTATAAGAGTAATTGTGGCTTCAAAGAAGGAATTCGGTAGTGCTCCATCTGTTTCAATTTTGTGGAATAGTTTGGATAATATTGGTACGAGTTCTTCTATGAAGGTCTGATAGAATTCTGCACTAAACCTGTCTGGACCTGGGCTCTTTTTGGTTGGGAGACCTTTAATGACTTCTTCTATTTCCTTAGGAGTTATGGGGTTGTTTAACTGGTTTATCTGTTCCTGATTTAACTTCGGTACCTGGCATCTGTCTAGGAAATTGTCCATTTCCTGCAGATTTTCAAGTTTTGTTGAATATAGGCTTTTATAGTAAGATCTGATGATTTTTTGAATTTCCTCTGAATCTGTAGTTATGTCTCCCTTTTCATTTCTGATTTTGTTAATTTGGATACACTCTCTGTGTCCTCTTGTTAGCCTGGCTAAGGGTTTATCTATCTTGTTGATTTTCTCAAAGAACCAACTTTTGGTTCTGTTGATTCTTTCTATGGTCCTTTTTGTTTCTACTTGGTTGATTTTGGCTCTGAGTTTGATTATTTCCTGCCTTCTACTCCTCCTGGGTGTATTTGCTTCTTTTTGTTCTAGAGCTTTTAGGTGTGCTGTCAAGCTGCTGACATATGCTCTTTCCTGTTTCTTTCTACAGGCACTCAGCGCTATGAGTTTTCCTCTTAGCACAGCTTTCATTGTGTCCCATAAATTTGGGTATGTTGTACCTTCATTTTCATTAAATTCTAAAAAGTTTTTAATTTCTTTCTTTAATTCTTCCTTGACCAGGTTATCATTGAGTAGAGCATTGTTCAATTTCCACGTATATGTGGGCATTCTTCCGTTATTGTTATTGAAGACCAGCTTTAGGCCGTGGTGGTCTGATAGCACGCATGGGATTATTTCTATCTTTCTGTACCTGTTGAGGCCCGTTTTTTGACCAATTATATGGTCAATTTTGGAGAAAGTGCCATGAGGAGCTGAGAAGAAGGTATATCCTTTTACTTTAGGATAGAATGTTCTATAAATATCCGTTAAGTCCATTTGGCTCATGACTTCTCTTAGTCTGTCTACATCTCTGTTTAATTTCTGTTTCTGCATTTATTTTACTTGGCTTTTTTCTTAATATTTTTAATATACTTTCTATGTTCTGTACATTTAGTGTTTTGATTATTATGTGGCTGGAGGAATTTCTTTTCTGGTACAATCTATTAGGCGTTCTGTAGGCTTCTTGTATATTTATGTCTGTCTTTTTCTTTAGGTTAGTTAAGTGTTTTTTTATGATGTTGTTGAAGATGTTTTCTGGCCCTTTGAACTGGGGATCTTCGCCCTCTTCTACTCTACTATTATTAAGTTTGCTCTTTTCATGGTGTCACAAATTGTCTGGATGTTTTAGTTCAGGAAATTTTCATACTTGGCATTATCAATATCTTCCATGGAATCCTCTATACCAGAGAGGCTCTCTTCTATCGCTTGTATTCTGTTGGTGATACTTGCATTGGTAGTGCCTGTACTTTCCTAGGTTTTCCATCTCCATAGTTATCTCCAATTGTGATTTCTTTATTGTCTCCATTTCATATTTTAGGTCTTGGACCATTTTGTTCAAATCCTTCACTTGTATTTTCCTATATTTCTTTAAGGTGTTTATTTGTTTCCTCTTTAAGGGTTTCTACCTGTTTGCCTGTGTTTTCCGGAATTTTTTAAAGGGAATTACTTATGTCCTCCTTAAAGGACTAGAGTTTATTGTTGAGATATTTTGGTAAAAAAAATGAACCTGCTCTCTGATCTTGTCTAAACAATTTGCCTCACACATAGTGGAATAGTTATTGATTGACAGCTTTGGCAGAAAACATTTCCAAACATTGGCTATGTTGTGTGACAATTTTGGCTAGTCTTAGGCAGATCTATAATAAAAATGAGCAAGCTAAGCAAGGGAAAGTATAAAATGTAAAATTGGAGGAAAAAGTGAGCACCTAGAATTGTAAACAGGTTCAAGAAAGGCCAGTGTAACAAAGGTAGTGGTAACCCCAGAACAAGACCCTAGTAATCTAAGCTTCCAAATTGTGAAAAGAAATTTTAAAAAGGTGTAGTTCTAGCCATTATGTTGCACCCCTTTAATCACAGTACTTGAAGGCAGAGGCTGGTAGTCTCTGAGTTCCTCTTCTGTAGAGTAAGTTGCAGGGCAGTCAAACTTAGAAGTAAAGGAAACCAAGGAAGATTTCCATATTCAAGTTCCAGGAAGCAGGAGAACAGAGAACGTGGCAGCTTCAGCCACACAGTGCTGGTTTTCAAGACAAGGAAGCAAGAAACAGATTACAGAATCTCCTTCCTTGACTAAGGAAAGCTTCTAAGAGCAAGCATATTTCAGGGGCTTCCCTGCGTGGAACACCTAAAGAGTCTTTTGTGTAAGGCTGTGAATCTGAATCCTGGATTGCCTTGAAGACCCCAAAATGTTGTAAATGTCAGAATCATGTTGTATGATACCTGCCCAGGAATTCTGCTAACAGGGAGTGTGGAACCAATCCAGGGGAAAGATGTATGTTGCATTCAATCAAAATGAAATGAGTTGGAGAGCTTCAATGCTTTGACATTATACATTGAAATACAGAGTTTGGAGTTTACCTAGCTGATTTTCAGTTTTTCGTTGTTCCAAAGTTTCCTCACTGTCCTCCCTTTTCTTTCCTTTACATCACTGTATGTTGGAAGTATGTGATCTGCTTTTCTTTTTTCTTTTATGGGGGATTATAGTTAAGAGATTGTATGAATCTCAGATGACATTTTCAACTTTAAAACATTGTCGAGATTGTGACAGACTATAGGGATTTTTGAGTTTGAACTGAATGCAACTTTGTAGTATGGTATGGCTGCCAGCTCATGAGCCCTGGAATGGAATGTGGTGGTTTGAATGAGGGTGGCTTCCATAGGCTTATAGGGAGTGACATTATTAGGAAGTATGACCTTGTTGAAATAAAAAAATCCTTGTTGGAGAAAGTGTGTCATTGAGGCATTTTAGATTTCAGATGTTCAAGCCAGGTCCAATGCCATTCTTTCTTCTTGCTGCCTCTTAGTCTGGATAGAACTTGCAACCACTTTTCCAACACCATGCCAATTTGCATGCCACCATGCTTCCTGCATGATAACAATGGACTAAATCTCTGAACTGTAAGGATGTCCAATTAAATGTTTTTCTTTATAAGAGTTGCCATCATCATGGAATCTCTTCCCTGCAATAAAAACTGTAACTAAGGCAGTATGCTAATAATGAAAAAATATTTTCAGAAATAAAAATCATTGCAGAGAATGTCTAAAACCAAGGAAAATTATGTCTATTATGTGAAGAAGGCAATTTTCATATCAAGTAGACAAAGACACAAAATAATTTCTTCATGTCTTACTGTACTTAAAGACTAAATATATAAAAGTAATAAAATATATTGAAGGCTTACATAGAGAAATGAGTCATGAGAGACCAATCATCTACAATAGCAATTTTCTCAAAGGAAAATTAAGAAAAAAACATAAAATCTAAAAAGATAGCAGTCAGATTATTCTACTGTACCCAATGAACCTATCAGTCATAGCTGAAGAAAATTAAAACTTTCAGGACAAACACAGAATAATTGGATTCAAGAAAAGCAATAAAACTCTACAGTACATAAATGATGGACTCTCCTGAAAAGAAAGATAACCATACATAATACAATAGGAAAGTGAAAGCTATGGTAAAGGATAGGTAAACCAATGAGTACTAGAAAGCTGTAAAATACCACAGAACCAACAAAATGTCAGGAATTAATATACTCCATTTATTAATAACTTTGAAAATATTCAGGGATTCAATCTCCAATTAAAAGACACAGATGATTAGATTCAGTTATGAAATGTGTCCACTTTTTGCTTCAAAGAATCTCATCTCAAAAATAAAGATAGATGCAACTTTAGAGGAAAAGGATGAAATAACAAAATTTAAAGAAATCTAATCAGGGAATAATTGATTATAATATGTGCAAAAATAAACTTCAAAATAAAGTTACAGTAGACTTTTTAATATGGTCACTTTTCAATGAATGATATGTATTTTGTGAGAAAGATATTATAGTTGAAAAGATATATGTATTAAATATGGGACACTCAATTTCTTAAAATAAATGCTGCTAGCTCTAAAGATACATAATTAAATTAACAAAATAATAGTGAACAACTTCAATACTCTACTCTTGCCAGTAGTCAGACTATCCTAGTAGTAAAGTTAGCAAAATGACTTGAGTTAACGTAATCATAGATTAAATGAATTTAACTGAATCCTACAGAGGAATTAATTCAAATACTACAGAACATACATATTTCTTAGGAGTATATTATAGGAATTTACAATAATTTATTCTGTTATGTGATCACAATGGATGATGATGAAAATCAATTGCAAAAGAAAGTAAAGAATATATACAAACTCATGGGAATTAAATAGTACACTATTTATAATGAATGGGTCATTAAGTAAATCAAGAAGCAAATAAAATAATTTCTTCAGAAATGAAGATATAATATAGTAAAACCCATGAGATACAATAAAATCAGCCTCAAGAGGGATAGTTATAACTAAAAGTGCTTACACTAAATAATTAGGGAAATATAAAATAAATAACCTAATGATACACTGTAGAACATTGTAATGCCCTCAGAAAGATAAGCTCTAAATCAGAAGCTATATAGAAGTAATTAAATAGGATGGAAATTAATGAAATAAAGTTCCCATATTTATAGAGAATCAAAGAGTTCATTCTCTGAAAACAAAAATATGACCAACAAATACTAGACAAGAACAACCAACCAACACACAGACAAGACCCTGTATTGTTTTGTATGCCTATAGGATATTCGTGACTGAGAGTTCTAGGAATCGTATAGCACATATGGTGCTGGGGGTTTAGTTTCTGGATGGAATGTTTTCTCATGTGCAGGATATTCAATTGCCCCAGAAACATTTGTGTAAAGCTGGTCTTTTTTTCTTTGTATTGTTTTTGGCTTTGTGAGAAATCACTTTACTGTTTTGGACAGGAGCTACTTTTGGTTCTTTGTTCCATTCATTTATGTATCTCCACTTTTCTGCTATGAATATAACACAGTTTGATTACATCTAAATAATTTATCTCTGGCAACCCTATAAACAATGAACCTTATTGACTATGAGCCAGTGCTCATAGACAGAATTATTCTACCTTTGTCCTCAGGACATTCTTTGCCCCCAGAAAGTAAATCAATGAATATGCACGGGTAGCCTTGTGGAAATATTTCACTACAGTTGGTCTGAGGTAGAAAGAACTTACCAAAAAACAAAAACAAACAAGCAAAACAAAAACCCAAATCATTTCATGGTTAAGCATGTGCTTAAGATCTTAAGTACATGCATTCAATCAATAAAATATAATAATTATTATCAGGGTCTAGCCTCGAAACAGGATCAGAGTTCTCAACTGGAAACAGGGATATCTGGAAGGCACATAATAATTATACACAGACTATTTTTTGGGTACAAACTGACAGCAATTTTTCAAGGCTTAAAGTTACTCTCTTCTCCCTCTACCTGCCCCCCCCTCCCGTCTCTGTCTCTGCTCTCTTTCTAGCTCTTGCCTGCCGCTTGAGGCTGCGCACACTTTGCATTCTCTTGCACAATCTGCTTTCCTCCTTTGCACTTTTTTTTTTTTATTATTAACTTGAGTATTTCTTATATACATTTCCTGAATGTTATTCCTTTCCCGGTTTCGGGCAAACATCCCCCCCCTCCCCTTCCTTATGGGTGTTCCTCCACCCCTCCCCCATTGCTGCCCTCTCCGAACAGTCTAGTTCACTAGGGGTTCAGTCTTAGCAGGACCCAGGGGCTTCCCCTTCCACTCGTACTCTTACTAGGCTATTCATTGCAACCTACGAGGTCAGAGTCCAGGGTCAGTCCATGTATAGTCTTTGGGTAGTGGCTTAGTCCCTGGAAACTCTGGTTGGTTGGCATTGCTGTACATATGGGGGTTGGCATTGCTGTACACAACCAAGAAGGTAAAGGAGTTGAATGAAACCATCTAGGATGTAAAAATGGATATAGAAACAATAAAAAATAAATCAGAAAGGGAGATAACCCTGGAGATAGAAAACCTAGGAAAGAGATCAGGAATCATAGATGCAAGCATCACAGATAGAATACAAGAGATTAAAGAGAGAATCTCAGATGCATAAAATACCATAAAACACATTGACACAATAGTCCAAGAAAATGCAAAAATCGAAAAGATCCTAACCCAAAACATCCAGGAAATCCAGGACATAATAAGAAGACCAAACCAAAGAATAATAGATATAGAAGAGAGGAAAGATTCCCAACTTAAATGTCCAGTAAATATCTTCAATAAAATTATAGAAAAAATGTTGCCTAACCTAAATATATCCCCATGAATATATTGAAGCCTCAGAGCTCCAAACAGATTGGACTAGAGAAGAAATTCCTTCCATCACATAATAGTCAAAACATCAAATGAACAAATCAGAGAAAGAATGCTAAAAGCTGTAAGGAAAAAAAGGTAAAGTAACGTATAAAAGCAGGCCTATCAGAATTACACCAGACTTCTAAACAGAGACTATGAAAGCTGGAAGACGGATGTCATACAGACCCTAAGAGCACACCAATGCCAGTCCTGACTATTATATCCAGCAAAACTCTCAATTAACATAGATGGAGAAGTTATGATAGTCTATGATAAAACCAAATTTACACAATATCTTTTCACAAATCCAGCACTGCAAAGGATAATAGATGAAAAACTCCAACAAAAGGAGGTAAACTACACTCTTACAAAAGCAAGAAAGTAATCTTCTTGCAATAAACACAAAATAAGATAGCCACACAAACACAATTCCACTTTTTTCAACAAAAAGTAACAGGAAACAATCACTTTTCTTTAATATCTCTTAACATAACTGGATTCAATTCCCCAATAAAAAGACATAGACTAACAAACTGGATACAAAAACAGAAACCAGCATTTTGCTGCCCACAGGAAATGCACCTCAGTGACAATGACAGCCACCACCTAAGAGTAAAAAACAGTCCCATAACCCTTAAAGAAATAGAAGCAGTCATTGAAAGTGTTACAATCAAAAAAAAAAAAAAATCCAGGACCAGATGGGTTTAATGCAGAATTCTATCAGAACTTCAAAGAAGACCTAATACCAATAATCTTCAAAGTATTCCACAAAATAAAAACAGAAAACACTACCCAATTTGTTTTTCGAAGCCACAATTAAGCTTATACCTAAACCAAACAAGCACCCTACAAAGAAAGAGGATATCAGGCCAATTTCCCTCATGAATATGTATGAAAAAATACTAAAATTCTCACAAACCAAATTCATGAACATAACAAAATCAACATTCATCATGATCAAGTAGGCTTCATTCCCAAGGTTGCAAGGGTAGTTCAATATAAAGAAATCCATCAATGAAATCCACTATATAAACAAAATCAAGGAAAAAAAGACATGATCATCTAGTTAATGCTGAGTAAGCATTTGACAAAATTTACCACCCCTTTATTATAAACATGTTGGACAATATCAGGAATCCACCACCATACCTTTAAATAGTAAATGAAATATACAGTAAACCCATAGCCAACATCAAATTAAATAGAGAGAAACATGAAGGAATCCCACTAAAATCAGGGACTAGACAAGGCTTCAGACTCTCTCCCTACTTATTCAATATAGAACTTGAATTCATCACCATAGCAATTAGACAACAAAAATAGTTTGAAGAGATACAAATTGGAAAGAAAGAAGTCAAAATATCACTATTTGTAGATGATGTCATAACATAAGTAAGTGACCCCACAAATTCCACCAGAAAATTCCTAAAGATGATAAGCAACTTCAGCAAGGTGGCTGGATATAAAATTAATTCAGGATGATATTTTCCAGTTCCATCCATTTGCCTATGAGTTTCATAAAGTCATTGTTTTTGATAGCTGAGTAATATTCCATTGTGTAGATGTACCACATTTTCTGTATCCATTCCTCTGTTGAAGGGCATCTGGTTCTTTCCAGCTTCTGGCTATGAGGTAACCCAATCACAGAAAAACACACATGGTATGCACTCATTGATAAGTGGATATTAACCCAAATGCTTGAATTACCCTAGATGCACAAAACACATGAAACTCAAGAAGGATGACCAAAATGCGAATGCTTCACTCCTTCTTTAAAAGGGGAATAAGAATACCCTTAAGAGGGAATAGGGAGGCAAAGTTTAGAACAGAGGCAAAAGGAACACCCATTCAGAGCCTGCCCCACATGTGGCCCATACATATACAGCCACCATACTAGATAAGATGGATGAAGCAAAGAAGTGCAGGCTGACAGGAATCGTATGTAGATCTCTCCTGAGAGACACAGCCAGAATACAGCAAATACATAGGCAAATGCCATCATTAAACCACTGAACTGAGAACGGGACCCCCATTGAAGGAATCAGAGAAAGGACTGAAAGAGCTTGAAGGGGCTTGAGACCCCATATGAACAAGAATGCCAAGCAACCAGAGCTTCCAGGGACTAAGCCACTACCCAAAGACTATACATGGACTGACCCTGAGCTCCAACCTCTTAGGTAGCAATGAATAGCCTAGTAAGAGCACCAGTGGAAGGGGAAGCCCTTGGTCCTGTCAAGACTGAATCCCCAGTGAACATGATTCTTGGCGGGAGGGCGGTAATGGGGGGAGGATGGGGAGAGGCACAGCGAAAGTGCAGGGTAGGCGGATTAACAGGATGAGAAAGAAATTAGTGAAATGATACCCTTCACAATATACACAAAAAATATAAAATATCTTTGTGTGACTTTAAGCAAATAATTAAAATATCTGTATGACAAGAACTTCAAGTCTCTGAAGAAAGAAATTGAAGAAGATCTCAGAAGATGGAAATACCTCCCATGCTCATGGATTGGCAGGATTAACATAGTAAAAATGTCCCATTTTACAAAAAGCAATCCACAGATGTGATGCAATGTCCATCAAAATTCCATCTCACTTCTTCATAGAGTTAGAAAGAGCAATTTGCAAATTCATTTGGAATAACAGAAACCACAGGGTAGCAAAAACTATACTCAACAATAAAAGAACTTCTGAGGAAATCACCATTCTTGACCTCAAGCTGCATATAGAGCAATAATGATAAAAATTGCATGGTATTGGTACAGAAACAGGCAGGTAGATCAATCGAGTAGAAATGAACCCACAAATGTATGGTCACTTGAGTTTTGACAAAGGAGCTAAAACTATCCAATGGAAAGAAAGACAGCATTTTTAACAAATGGTGCTGGTTCAACTGGAGGCCAGCATGTAAATTGATACATTCAAAAAGTCCAAGTGAATCAAAGACCTCCACATAAAACCAGATTCACTCAAACTAATGCAAGAGAAAGTGGGGAAGAGCCGCAAACACATAGGCATTGGGGGAAATTACCTGAACAGAACACCAGTGACTTAGGCTCTAAGAACAATAATCGAAAAGTAGGACCTCATGAAATTTCAAAGCTTATGTAAGGCAAAGGACATTGTTAATAGGACAAAACAGCAAACTACATATTTGCAAAAGGTCTTTATCAATCCTATATCTGATAGAGGACTAATATCTAATATATACAAAGAAGTCAAGAATTTAGACTTCAGAGAAGCAAATAATCCTATTTAAAAAATAGAGTACAGAACTAAACAAAGAATTCTCAACTGAAGAATAACAAATGGCTTAGAAGTACCTAAAGAAATGTTCAACATCATTTGTCATCAGGGAAATGCAAATCAAAACAACGCCGAGAGTCCACCTCACACCAGTCAGAATGGTTAAGTTCAAAATCTCCGATGACAGAAGATACTCTTGACGATGTGGACAAATAGGAACACTCTTCCATTTTTGGTGGGAATGCCAGCTGGTACAAACACTTTGGAAATCAGTCTGCTTGTTCCTCAGAAAACTGGACATAGTACTAACTGAGGACCCAGCTGTACCATTCCTGGGCATATACCCAAAAGATGCTCCAACATATAACAAGGACACATGTTCCACTATATTTATACCAGCCTTATTTATAATAGCCAGAAGCTAGAAAGAATCCTGATATCCTTTAATAGAGGAATGGATACAGAAAATGTGGTACATCTACACAATGGAGTACTACTTAGCTATCAAAAACAATTACTGCATTAAATTCATATGCAAACAGATGGAACTAGAAAAATCATCCTGAGTGAGGTATCCCAGTCACAAAAGAATTTACATGGTATGCACTCACTGATAAATGGATATTAGCCCCAAAGCTTCGAATACCTAAGAAAAAACTCACAGATCATATGAAGCCCAAGAAGAAGGAAGACCAAAATGTGGATGCTTCATTTCTTCTTAGAACGGAGAACAACATACCCACAGGAGGAAATACAAGAACAAAGAGTGGAGCAGGAACTAAAGAAAATGTCATCCAGAGACTGCTGTACATGGGGATCCCATATGCAGTTACCAAACTGATGTCAAAGAATGCTTGCTGACAGGAGCCAGATGCGGGTGTCTCCCGAGAGCCTCTGTCAGAGCCCTACTGATACAGATGAGGATGCTTGCAGCTAACCATTGGAGTGAACAATTGGACTCTAATGGAGGAGTTAAAGACTGAAGGAGCTGAAGGGTTTTGCAACCCCATAGGAAGAACACCAATATCTATTAACCAGACCCCACCTAAGCTCCAAGGGACTAAATCACTGTTCAATGAGTACACATGGAGGGACCCATGACTCCAGCCACATATGTAGCAGAGGATGGCCTAGTCCAGTATCAATAGGAGGAAAAACCCTTGGTCCTGTGAAGCCTCATTTTCCCAATGTTGGGTATCAAGGTTGGTGTGGGTGGATAGGTGTGGGAGCATCCCCATAGGGGCTTAGGGAGGGTGAAGGAGTATGGGAGAAGGGGATAACCTTTGAAATGTAAATACATAAAATATCCAAGAAAAATAAATTTAATAAAAAGCAATACAAGTTTTGCGATGTCTTATTTAAAAGAGTAGTCATTCTAATCCAGAGGAAAATTTTAACATAGTTCTTTTTTCAGATTAAGGGATGAGTCTTTTACAATTTCAAAGTCCAGGCATAAACAGAGTCATTTGCAAATATAACAGTCTATCAATTTATGTAAATTTTAGCAGAATATGAATACAAACTTTCTTAGAAAGGACTCATATGTAAAAGTTTCTTTATCAATATTAATCATGAAAATATTTACTTGTTCTTATAACAATTTTTTGTAATTAGTTTGCCTATTTCATATAGCATATACATTCACAGACCCTTCTTCCAATTCCCTCGTTACCTCCCTTTCCTTTGCTTCTCCTCTTACTCACCCACTCTGCCTCACCACTGTAGAATCAAGCCTCCACAGGACCAAGGGCCTCCCCTCCCACTGATGACAGATGAGGCCATCATCTGCTACCTACGATCTGGAACCATGGTTCCCTCCATGTATCCTCTTAGGTTGGTGGTTTAGTCCCTGGGAGCTCTGGGTTGACCAGTTAGTCAATATTGTTCTTCCTATGGGGTTTCGATTCCATTGAGCTCTTTCATTCCTTCTTCTAGCACTTTCATTGGGTTCCCTGGACTCAGGCCAATGGTTGGCTCTGAGTATCTTTTTCTGTATTGGTCAGGTGCTGGTAGAAACATTCAGGGAACACCTATACTGGGTTTCTGTCAGCAAGCATTTCTTGGCATCAGAAGATGGGATAGATCCCTAGGTGGGGTGGCCTATGTATGGCCTTTCCTTCACTCTATGTTCCATTTCTTGCCCCTGTCTTTCCTTTAGGCAAGATCATTTCAGAGTTAAAATTTTGCAATGGGTGGTGACCCCTCCCTCAACTAAAGGCCATGCCTATCTTCTGGAAGTGGTCTCTATAGGCTGTATCTCTCCTTTATTGGGTATTTAAGCTAAAGTTATCCCCATGGGGTCCTGGGAGCCTCTTGTTTCACTGGCATCTGGGACTTTCTAATTGCTACTCCCAGTTCGCCATCTCCCATTGCTACATGTTTCTATTCAATTTCCTTATCATCTGTATTTCTCTCCTGTTCCTTCCAATACTAGATCCTATCACCCCCCTTTTTTACCCTCTTCTTCCACTCTCCCTTCCAGATCCCTCCCTCCTTCTACCTCCTATGATTATTTTGTTCCCTGTTCTATGTAAGATTGAAAGATTCATTCCTTGGTCTTCCTTCTTTTTAAGTTCCATATGGTTTGTATACTATATTGGGGGTCTCCTGAGATTTTGGGCTGATATCCATTAATCACATGGTACATACCATGTATGTTCTTTTATGTTTGGATTACCTCACTAAGGATGATATAGTCTAGTTTGATACACTGACCTACAAATTTCATGAAGTCATTATTTTTAATAGGTGAGTAGTTCCACTGTATAAATGTACATTTTCTGTATCCATTTTTCTGTTGAGGGACATCTATGTTGTTTCCAGCTTCTGGTTATTATAATTAGACTGCTATAAACATAGTGGAGCATATGCCCTTATTATATGTTGGAGAATATTTTGGGCATATGCCCAGTAGTGGTATAACTAGATCTTCAGGTGGAACTATTTCCAATTTCCTGAGGAACCTCCAGATTGATTTCCAAAGAGGTTTTAACAGCTTGCCCTCCCCCCAGCAATGGAGGGTTGCTCCCGTTTCTCCCCTTGCCAGCATCTGCTGTCACCTGAGTTTTTGATCTTAGCCATTCTAACTGGTGTAAGGTGATGTTGAGGGACATCTATGTTGTTTCCAGCTTCTGGTTATTATAATTAGACTGCTATAAACATAGTGGAGCATATGCCCTTATTATATGTTGGAGAATATTTTGGGCATATGCCCAGTAGTGGTATAACTAGATCTTCAGGTGGAACTATTTCCAATTTCCTGAGGAACCTCCAGATTGATTTCCAAAGAGGTTTTAACAGCTTGCCCTCCCCCCAGCAATGGAGGGTTGCTCCCGTTTCTCCCCTTGCCAGCATCTGCTGTCACCTGAGTTTTTGATCTTAGCCATTCTAACTGGTGTAAGGTGAAATCTCAGGGTTCTTTTGATTTGCATTTCCCTAAAGAATAGGGGTGTTGAACATTTAAATACTTCTAAGCCATTTATTATTCCTCAGTTGTGAATTCTTTGTTTAGCTCTGTATCCCATTTTCTAATAGGGTTATTTGGTTCTCTGGAGTCTAACATTTTGAGTTCTTTGCACATTTTGAACATTAGCCCTTTATCAGGTACAGGGTTAGAAAAGATCTTTTCCCAATCCATGGGTTGTCGTTTTGTCCAATTGTTGGTGTTCTTTGCCTTACAGAAGCTTTCAATTTTATGAGGTCCTAATAGTCAATTGTTTATCTTAGAGCATGAGCCATTGGTATTCTGTTCAGGTAATATTTCGCTGTGTCTATGGTTTGAGGGTCTTTCTTACTTTCTCTTCTATTAGATTCAGCATAAATGGTTTTATGTGGAGGTCCTTGATCCACTTGGACTTGAGCTTTGTACAAGGAGAAAATAATGAATCAATTTACATTCTTCTACATGCTGATTGCCAGTTGAACCAGCACCATTTGTTGAAAATGTTGTCCTTTTTCCACTGGATAATTTTGGCTTCTTTGTCAAAGACCAAATGCCAAAAGGTGTGTGGGTTTATCACTGAGTATTGAGTGAAATAAAATTGAATACCAAGTAATACTAATATATTAACAATTCATTATATATTCTAAAAAATTTTGTGAAATTTGATAGTTTCCTATACTTACCATGCAGGTTGTTCTTCATCCAATGTCTTTAATTGACCTAGAGATGGATCAGATTTTTGTTGAAGGTTCCACTGTTTTCAGATACAGAATGTTTTCAGGTTGAGGTTGAATATATTTCAATCTCAAGGACAATTTTATATAGTCAAATAGAATTAGACAAGCTGTAAATCTCAAGTTAACCTGTGGAGTAGAATTGAGAGTAGAAGAGGGTAGTGGAAATGATGCTCATTGAGATAACTTGGTGCGGTATTCTACGAGACACAGGATATACACACAGCCACATGGTTGATAGAGAGCTTTAGAGAAAGAGTATGGAAACCAAAATTAATGGAGAAAGAATGTTTAGAACAAAGATAAAAAGATTAAACCAAGTATCTCATGTTTTTAATCACTCAGAAAAGTTAGTAAATTTATAAAACATCAAAGCTAAATAGTATAAGTAGGAGTTGGGAACTCTGGGAAGGAAAAATAAAATATCTTCTTAAAGTGATAATTATTACATCTATTTTTTTTAGTGGCTTAAAGGAAGCTGGCCTTCCAAGGATGGTTCTGACATCCTTAATTGTGGTGCTTTGGCCAGATTACAGACCAGCCAAATAGGATTCAGCCCACATTGATGGAAATTCATTCATTGCTACAATATTTCTTCCTCTGAAAAGGAAGACATAAAATTATTAAGGAATAAGACTATTTTTAAGATAAAGAGGTAGAGGTAAGAGGTTAGCCTAAATGAGGTGGTAGGTTATTTGACATATCAGAATTTAATGGAAGTGTCTGGCTCTGCAGGTATCCCCATCTCCATTTTGCTTATGTGAAAGACACCCTCCCCCCAAACTCATTAGTTTCACAGCCAGGATCACACTCCCTAGATATCATGCTTAAATCAATGAGCTTATATCTAGGCATTATTTTTCACTAATGCTTTTCTTGATTAAAATATGCTGCCAAGATATAGGATACTGTTACCTTGCCTTCAGTAAGCACTGTAGCAGTCATGAAGACACCACTATTGTTGAAAACTAGATATTGAATAACAGTTTCAGTTTTTGTCTCTTTAAAAGTCATCTGTGTGGTTCCTCACATTGCAATTTTAGCCTCTGGAACAGTTATCAAATTGCCTAAAAATAGACCCTTAATTTATCATTCTCAAGACCAACCTTGGTGGCCAAAGAACAATAAGAATTAACCCAATAGATGAATGAGCCCAATAGATGTTAGCCTAGTACTAGTAATGCTGGTAATTTTGTTTTTCTTTTATTTTGCACTTTTACTTCTCATATTCATATCATGTCTCCAGTCTAGGAATGCTCTTTCTCCTTATACTTGCATATTGTACAAAGAATTAATTTTTTAAAGACTTTTTTTGCAAGTCTACCATGATTATGTCCATTGTGATGTGAAGTCCTGATTTCCAATCAATCAATCAATCAATCAATAAATCAATCAATCAGCTTGCTGCTTTAAAAGAATATAAGAGGGACTATAGTTTATAAATAACATGAGCATATTTCTTTGTTCTGAAGTTCAGGAAGTCCAAGATTGGACTGGAAGATTCAGTGTTCAGTGAAGACTGTGTCCTGATTTGTGCAAGTCCCTTCTTGCTTTCTTCTTCCACAGTATGAGGCACAAGAGAGCTGGCTCTCGCTTCTTACAAAGTTTTGTAACATAAAATCTTCACTTTTGAGCTCTAGGGTTTCAACATTTGAACATATATTTGGACAGTAAGAAACAGCTATCTGCCTGTCTTGAAAGATAGGACTGAAGAATTAGAGATGTCTCCTCCTGTGTAGACAACTCTATAGGCTTACAGTTTACTATAATAAAACTAATAACTTCCTCTAAAATCCAGGTCAGTTGCATGTAGCTACTATAAATCTTTGGTGTCTTTGATCATAATGCAGTGATATCTGGCCCTCTGTTGAAAGTTCTTTCAGAATTGAGGATCTGAACCAGTACAAATATGATGATGCTGTGACACCATGCCTCTTCTCCTTCTTCTTCTTCTTCTTCTTCTTCTTCTTCTTCTTCTTCTTCTTCTTCTTCTTCTTCTTCTTCTTCTTCTTCTTCTTCTTCTTCTTCTTCTTCTTCTTCTTCTTCTTCTTCTTCTTCTTCTTCTTCTTCTTCTTCTTCCTTCTCCTTCTCCTTCTCCTTCTCCTTCTCCTTCTCCTTCTCCTTCTCCTTCTCCTTCTCCTTCTCCTTCTCCTTCTCCTTCTCCTTCTCCTTCTCCTTCTCCTTCTCCTTCTCCTTCTCCTTCTCCTTCTCCTTCTCCTTCTCCTTTCTTCTTCTCTCTCTCTCTCTCTCTCTCTCTCTCTCTCTCTCTCTCTCTCTCTCTCTCTCTCTGTCTCTCTCTCTCTCCCCCCTCATGTCTGTGTGTGTGTGTGTGCGTGCGTGTGTGTGTGTGTGTGTGTGTGTGTGTGTGTGTCTGTGTGTGTGGTATTGTTATGATTAGCAATGGTTATTTCTTGACTAAAATGTTCCCCTCTTCATTAGTACCCAGGCAATTATAAACCTCCAAGCAATAAATGCTCAGAGCCATCATGTTCTTTGAAGTCCTGTATAATTGAATATTCTCCCATCTTAATATTTTAATGAATCTTAATTTAACATTTAATTTATGTAAGATTTCCATAGCACATATCTGAATTAACCATAAAAGAATTTAAAAGGTGCAAAGCTGGAACAGCTAGATCAGACTTGTCAAGTTCAATTTTCCTCTGACACTCTAATTATGACATAGCATAACATAATCTCTTTCAAAATAAAAGGAAAATAAAATTACCAGCATTACTAGTACTAGGCTAACATCTATTGGGCTCATCCATCTCATTGGGCTAATTCTCGTTTGCCTTTGGCCACCAAGGCTGGTCTTGAGAATGATAAATTAAGGGTCTATTTTTAAGCACTTTGATAACTGTTGCAGCAGCTAAAATTGCAATGTGAGGAACCACACAGATGACTTTTAAAGAGACAAAAACTGAAACTGTTATTCAATATCCAGTTTTCAACAATAGTGATGTCTTCATGACTGCTACAGTGCTTACTGAAGGCAAGGTAACAGTATCCTATATCTTGGCAGCATATTTTAATCAAGAAAAGCATTAGTGAAAAATAATGCCTAGATATAAGCTCATTGATTTAAGCATGATATCTACTACATGAACTATTACAAAATACTACATGGTCATACTTCTTCATAGAATGTTTGTGATTTTTAAGTGCGATGATACATGTGCAGTACCTGGTATGATGCAGTCACATTTTATCTTTGTGCTAAATTGAGGGTCAATAGTTTTACTGTTCTCAGTAAATACTATCTTTGTTTTTAAATGAAAATAGAATTAGTTAACTATGTATGAGTGTATCAGGACCTATCTAAGAAAAGCTAAAGGTACACAGGTGATTTTTCTGGACATGGCAACTTTGTTTTACATGGGTGTGATAGATAATTCTGAATTGCAAGGCTTTCAGAAATCTCAATTCATGGTTGATTCTTCGCACTGATATGCCTTTCTTGCCATTATTAAATGAATATAACAATTTCTTGACATTAACCTACTCTGTTCAGCAGATTTTGTGCAGATCAACAAAGATTTACTATTTACCACTAATACGTTACTATATAACATATTACTGATGTTATACAGACAAATAGATGAGTTCATAATATCTAATGATGGTTTTGTAACAGTTCTTAAATTTTTACTAATCATTATTGAGCTGTTTAAAATAAAGACTGAAATTAGAGCTTTCTGTGATATAAACGCTGCAATCAGGACTCTGTGAGTCTTCATAGGTCATGAGCTAATTGCACTAGATAAAAAGAAAACAGATTTATGATTTAGGAATACGTTCCTTTAGGCTGTAAAACAATTAATTAGAGGACACAAACTGGGATTGAGTGATTTATTGTACGTTGAAGGACAGAAGATAAAATATTGACTGGACTTCTTTATACAAAGCTTCAGTGTTAACTGAGACATAAGAAATATAGTTTTTTTTTAATTAACTTGAGTATTTCTTATATACATTTCGAGTGTTATTCCCTTTCCAGGTTTCCAGGCAAACATCCCCCTCCCCCTTCCCCTTCCTTATGGGTGTTCCCCTCCCACCCTCCCCCCATTGCCCCTCCCCCCCCGAACAGTCTAGTTCCCTGGGGGTTCAGTCTTAGCAGGACCCAGGGCTTCCCCTTCCACTGGTGCTCTTACTAGGATATTCATTGCTACCTATGAGGTCAGAGTTCAGGGTCAGTCCATGTATAGTCTTTAGGTAGTGGCTTAGTCCCTGGAAGCTCTGGTTGCTTGGCATTGTTGTACATATGGGGTCTCGAGCCCCTTCAAGCTCTTCCAGTTCTTTCTCTGATTCCTTCAACGGGGGTCCTATTCTCAGTTCAGTGGTTTGCTGCTGGCATTCGCCTCTGTATTTGCTGTTTCTGGCTGTGTCTCTCAGGAGCACTCTACATCCGGCTCCTGTCGGTCTGCACTTCTTTGCTTCATCCATCTTGTCTAATTGGGTGGCTCTATATGTATGGGCCACATGTGGGGCAGGCTCTGAATGGGTGTTCCTTCAGTCTCTGTTTAATCTTTACCTCTCTATTCCCTGCCAAGGGTATTCTTGTTCCCCTTTTAAAGAAGGAGTGAAGCATTCACATTTTGATCATCCGTCTGGAGTTTCATTTGTTCTAGGCATCTAGGGTAATTCAAGCATTTGGGCTAATAGCCACTTATCAATGAGTGCATACCAGGTGTGTTTTCTGTGATTGCATTACCTCACT